>NC_041409.2:95435674-95673174 GCF_900747795.2 Erpetoichthys calabaricus | reverse complement strand
TGATTCTTCCTGTCCTTAATCAGGAGTCTGTTTCCGCCGCTAGTTAAGATCTAGCATCAATTAATAAACTTCTGGTTTTGATACTTAAATGCCCTAACATTGACATCTAGTTGTTCCAATCTTCAATTCTAATTCACAAAATGCATGGCATTTTCTTAATGGCCTCAGTTTGCATTCCAGATATGAGTAAAATCTGAATTTGTATAGGACTTATACAGTAATCCCTCCTCCATCGCGGGGGTTGCGTTCCAGAGCCACCCGAGAAATAAGAAAATCCGCGAAGTAGAAACCATATGTTTATATGGTTATTTTTATATTGTCATGCTTGGGTCACAGATTTGCGCAGAAACACAGGAGGTTGTAGAGAGACAGGAACGTTATTCAAACACTGCAAACAAACATTTGTCTCTTTTTCAAAAGTTTAAACTGTGCTCCATGACAAGACAGAGATGACAGTTCCGTCTCACAATTAAAAGAATGCAAACATATCTTCCTCTTCAAAGGAGTGCGCGTCAGGAGCAGTGACTGTCAGAGAGATAGAGAAAAGCAAACAAATCAATAGGACTGTTTGGCTTTTAAGTATGTGAAGCACCGCGGCACAAAGCTGTTGAAGGCGGCAACTCACACCCCTTCCGTCAGGAGCAGAGAAAGAGAGAGAGATAGAGATAGACAGAGTTTGTTTTTCAATCAAAAATCAATACGTGCCCTTCGAGCTTTTAAGTATGCGAAGCACCGTGCAGCATGTCGCTTCAGGAAGCAGCTGCACAGAAGGTAGCAACGTGAAGATAATCTTTCAGCATTGTTAGACAAGCGTCCATATCGTCTAGGTGTGCAAACAGCCCCCCTGCTCAATCCCCCTAGGTCAGGATCAGAGAAAGTCAGCGCAAGAGAGAGAGAAAAGTAAGTTGGGTAGCTTCTCAGCCATCTGCCAATAGCGTCCCTTGTATGAAATCAACTGGGCAAACCAACTGAGGAAGCATGTACCAGAAATTAAAAGACCCATTGTCCGCAGAAATCCGCGAACCAGCAAAAATCTGCGATATATATTTAAATATGCTTACATATAAAATCCGCGATGGAGTGAAGCTGCGAAAGGCGAACCACGATATAGCGAGGGATTACTGTATACGTAATAATAACATAATCGACCCAGCTCTTCTACCATGACTAATAAACACAACAGATTAAATTAGAGTGAGGATGGACCTGGAAATGAGAGAAAATGTTGACAATAGTATGGAGGTGAAAACCAAAACAGCAAATCAATTCAATTTCCAAAGTTTGAAAAACTAACATAAATATTAATTTCAAAAAATCATTTTTATCTAACAAAAATAACTAACTAGCACTGTAAAATATATTTCAGATTTATTTACGAACAGAGAATTGGCAGCAGTTCCTCACCATCTGGCAGCCTGATGACGTTACATGTAGTCACTTCAAGCAGTTGTTACCAATAGCAAAAAACTCAGAAGAGTCAAAAAAAAGGTGGCGACCCATAAACAAAAATGACACACAAAATGGCAGTGTGGTAAACTTGTAAAAATACAGCTAAAATTTTGAAAATCGACAAATAAACTACAAGGTTAAAAAATAAGACTAAATGTACGAGCTATATGTTTCCAAACCATACAGTTATGACAGAACCCGCCCCAAATGTATAAACTCCAAATGTGCTGATTGGATTTCCCAGGATGTTGAAGGTAGAGCCGTTGAAACCACTGTGGTGCACGTAAATCACAGATGTGTACCCAGGAGTGCTCTTTGGGGTCATTGCCATGGCGATGGACCAAATAAAATACTTGAGACCCACAATGATGTGAATCCAGAGCGCTTTGCACCTCATTCACTCTCCCTATCAGTCTGAATCAGGGAGGAGGAACATCTCTCCTATAGATAGATAGATAGATAGATAGATAGATAGATAGATAGATAGATAGATAGATTTATTTTACAAAATACATGAAATCTGTGATGTGTATGAAAATAATCTGAAGATTACTGAACCAGTATGCTAACAACAGTATAAGGACCAATGTATGTTGTGGTTCAAGGTTCAGTGAAATCACTCTCAGATGGATATCACAAGGGCATAGCTTTGATTGTGTAGCTTCATGACTCACTGTTGTATTCACTGAGAAAAGGGTCGCATACGGTTTGTGAAGTGTCTCACAATGGGTCACTACAGGTGGGTTAAGCAGTGAACATTGCTCCACTATGACTGTCTGTGGGAATTCTCCATGGCAAACCCCCAACTTTGTGACTGTCACCTGCAATGTCATGGACTGGGTCTTGAAGACACTAATAAGGGCAACATTAGGTCACAAGAAACAAACAAACACTGCACTGAGGATAAGGACTCCCTCGAAACTTCAGAGCTACTTTATGGCTGTGATATACAAATTGCTTAGCAGATGCTCCTGACATCAATAGATGGCTCCAGAACGTACCTCAATTGCTTCTCAACCTAGGCAGATATTCTGTTAAGTTTGGTAGGGACAATAATTCTGAAGTTAAATACACCAATGGAGAATTAAAACATTCAAAGTTTGACATATTTTATTAGTGAATGAAACAGCACATACCTATTCATTCATTAATATTCATTAATTAGCAAGAGTGCCATTCAGGAAGTTTGTAGAGCATTCATTGGACATCTTAAATAGTCTTATTTGAACCATTCCATCTGTCGCTTCAAGTTAGGGACAGTAACCAAAAGAAAAATTAAGATTACAACCAATTTTAAAGCAAAAAACTGAGAATCCCTGTCCAAAATAATTACATTAGGGACACCGGGTAATTTGAAACCCCTTATTATCTTTTTTGTTCTTGTTAAGGATAACAGAGATAAAGCAAAAATCTTTGACAACACGTATCCTGCAATATTTGAAGGTTTAGATCAGGGATTCATTAATAGATTACAAATCACACCAAATGAAATGAGTGATGAAAATCAAAGGGACAGTAATGAGTGGTGCTTACAGAAAGTCAGCACTTTCTCCCCTAGCAATCACCTGAGTCAATGAGAATCACCAATTCTGTATTATGACACAAAGGACGTCAAAGATTATTATGCGTGAAAAGAGACTAGGAGATGATTAAAATGTGAAAAAGGTAATCAAAAAAGTGAAGGCAAGGGTCAAACATACCATAATTAATCTGGGCAACCAGAGTGGAAAACACTGTCATAATCAAAAACTGAAGCAATCGAAACCAAACCTACCACTAGTCCCTGCTTAAAAAGAAGATGACTACCATAGTTACAAATGAGAGAGTTTTGTATACACTGAGAAATAACTTGAAAGTATGAACACCACCATGTTTATAAGTAATGTTCCATGATGTCACAAGCAAGACAATATGGCCATTTGAACAACACAGGAAATGTTACAAAATGAAAATGAAGACAGTAAAAAATAATAAAGGCAATACCAGAGCTTTATAGGTAAAGAAATATTAAATAACACAAAATACATGCATAAAATTGTGTTCATATTACGATCAGTCAGTGGGATGCAAGGAACTAAGTGACGTTCTTGACCACAGTCTAATTGAGAATAGTCAAATTAAGATTGCTTTATTATATAAATATTATGAGATGGAATCACAAGCATGGTGGTAGTGGTATTAGGCCTCCAAAAAGTGTTGCAAGAGCAGGACAGTACTTTCTCTAGCCTATCCAAGGCAGTTAATTCCCAAATACTACCAGCAGACTTGGGCCTACTCAGGCCCAGCAAAACTGTGGTGGCTTTAAGAGTTCTAAATACAAAATAGACCCAAAATATAATTAAAAAATGTCTTGGAAGGGAGAGAAGCCATTAAAATTTGTATTTTAGAGACAAGTCTTACCTAAGTTCCTTATAAATGAATATATTTATTAACAAAATATATAATCAAATACAAATGTTTAAAACATCAAAAGGAAGTTGCCTGAAAGGCAATCCAAAATCACCAAGTCCAAACATCAGAATCCAAAGAGAGCAAATAAATCATAAAACTAGTAGATCCAAGAAAAAACAACACTTACAAAAAGTCTCCACTACAAAGTCAATGCACTACTGCTGGGATCCTTGTCCCCCACTCAATACATTGCCAGAGAGAGGTCTCACAGCAGTGGTGTCAGCAATAAAATACAAATAAATACAAGCCAAGGGAAAAACTCTGACTGAAACACAACAAATAAGTGAGCGTAACTCTATTGTCAGGTATGAAGCATTGCACGCTAGGATCAATTTCACTTTCAATCTTGATTTTCAGTTGTCAAAATTTCTTTTTCATTTTCCAGTGATGTTTCTTTTCCAGCTTGTATGTGTCATGATTAGGATGCATATGCAAATTAATTTGGTATTTTTTAACACCTTGAACACAAATTTTGGCCCTTTTTCACCACCTTTTTGACAGCCATTGTTGATGCCACTTCCAACATTGCAAGGGGTGTTGCTTCTAGGGTCATGACTGTGCGTAACTGGCATAACGGGATAAAAGATCAGCTTGGGGTTCCTTTCGTTATCCGATCTGCAGATACAAACATTCTAAAAAATACTTAAAAGGAATCTTTTTTTATAGTGCTTCTTGCAATTTTTATTTGGTTTGGCCTCTTGTGTTAGTGATAACATTAACCAGTGTACGATCATATATCACAGTGAAATTTGTGAGTCTTACCAGGAACATTTATTAGGTTCATCAACTCTCTTGAAGATTAACATACATACACATAGCAATCCTATCCACACAAATCCTTGGGTGGTGTCAATTGACAGTCATTCTGTATAAGATTCTCTACTCAGGGACTCACTATCACCAGCTCTAACAAACACGTAGGTGTCGTCACAACACACATAAAAGGTCAATTCTTTTAGTGTTATGCCACTTACTAACCAAACTATTTCTTGCTTTTAATTGTTGTAATTATTGAGGAACAACCTCAATAGCCTTGATAACCCCTGTGAATGAGACAGTAGCCATCTAACTCACACTTGATACCCATTTATCATTTCAATCACTCTCAACAAAAGACAAAGTATAAAAAAATATAAAAAGCAATGTGGTATTTATTAATGTATATCAATACCAAATAGAAAAAAAATATAGTAGAAAATAAAATAGATATCAAAGTCTGGATATAAACAGTTTTAAAAAAGCCTACTAAAAATTAAAAGTGTTAAGTGTACTGGACTTCCTGTCTGGTCGCTCCTAGAGGGTCAGGCTGGGTCCCCACACCTCCACTGCTCTCAGCCTCAACACTGGGACACCGCAGGGTTGTGTGCTCAGTCCGCTTCTCTACACCCTCTACATATGACTGTGTTCCCACACACCACAGCAACAAAATTATAAAGTTTGCGGATGACACGACGGTGGTCGGACTCATCTCGGGCAAGGAGGGAGAGCTGGCATACAGGGTTGAGGTGGAGAGGCTGTCAGAGTACTGCAGAGTCAATAACCTGCTCCTCAACACCACGAAAATGAAGGAGCTTGTTATTGACATTAGAAAAAACAAAACTGACATCCAGCCACTCATCATTGGCAGGGTCTGTGTGGAGAGGTTACCGGTGTTCAGGTTTCTGGGCACTGAGCTGTAGGATGACCTAACCTGGAGCGCCAACACCAAGGAGCTGCTAAAGAAGGCACAGCAGAGACTGTATTTTCTGAGAATCCTTAGAAAGAGCCATCTCCACAAAAATCTGCTCCTTGCCTTTTATCACTGTTCCATCGAGAGTGTGCTCACGTACGAACTGTGTGTGTGGTATGGCGACTGCACTTCCTCAGAAAGAAAAGCGCTCCACAGGGTCAACAGGACAGCAGAGAGAACAATTGATTGTACCCTCCCCACTCAGGAACAAATCTACACCTCCCGATGCCACAAAAAAGCAATAGACATTTCACAGGATTCATCACATCCCGGTCATTGCCTCTTCCAGCTTTTTCCATCGGGCAAAGATACAGAGCAAAGAAAACCAGGAGAAACCGCCTTAAAACAGCTTTTATTCAAAAGCAATCGTGGAAATGAACTCAAAAAAACTGCTCCAAATCATTCTCTTAATGTGCAATATGGACCTTAAGTCAACCAGTGCAGTTTGTACATTTAACCAGTGGAATTTGTATATAATAATAATAATTCTTTGCATGTATATAACGCTTTTCTTACTACTCAAACCGCTCAGCAATTGCAGGTTAAGGGCCTTGCTCAAGGGCCCAACAGAGCAGAGTCCCTATTGGCATTTGCGGGATTCGAACCGGCAACCTTCCGATTGCCGGTGTAGATCCCTAGCCTCAGAGCCACCACTCCGCCTTATATATGAAAAGTGTAATTTGTATATACAGTATTTGTAATGTACTTTTATTACTATTCCTTTTCTTGTTTTTTAACTCTTATGCCTTGCACTGAGTCAACAGCACCTTCAATTTCATTGTTCTTTTGTAAAAGTGACAATGACAATAAAGATCTATCTATCTATCTATATATCTGTCTATCTATGTCCTGCGAGATTTTTGGTTTAGTGACTGTTATTGTCCATAAGTTACATTTTCTGACATCCAAAACAGATTACCTTGTGTCTCTTGATCTTTGACGTTGCTCTTCTGTCATTGTTTGTTTCATCTCCTTTCCATCAAGCCATGTATATGTTAAAATGTATTTGTGGGGTTTCTGGACATGTGACATTGCACACATTTGATTGGTTGTCTTGTCTCGATGACGAATGACTCTGTGCTCCTTCCTTTCCTGAGCTGTAAATTAATTTGTTAACTCCTTGTCATATGCCATCCATTCGTTTGCAGGATAAACCTTAATTAAAACAGTTTCCCATTCCTAGGTCATAAAATAACTGGAAAAGAAACTGACTGGAACAAATGTATAAATTACTGGTACAATATAAAAGGAAGCTTGCAATGCCTGTAATTAAAGTTCTGTAATTTCAGTTCATTCTGGTTTAAGCTAAATAATTAAAAGTTAATATAAACAGTTTGCACTTGAAAAATTGAAGATGTTCCACTCCAGATCAGTCACTTATTCTTTTTGGTGACAGGTGTTTTATTTTAATTTCCCTCAATTAGCTTATAGACTTTCATTTATTGGATTGTATGGCTCATATTATAATGATAGTTGGTTGGTAACACCATTGCAGTTGGTTGGGAAGCTGCTATAAGTTCAATAATATAAATATTTAAAAATAGCAATAATGCACAACATCATTCAGTTGTCAGAGTAAAAGCAGCAGGTGTGTTTATTTCGGTCAACTCTTCTTCAATCTGTAATTCTGATTTCTTCTGTCCCTGCAGAAAAGCCAAAGGTGACACTGAAGATAAGTAAGGAGAAGAAACCAATGTATGTTGGAGACACAGTGACCCTGGAGTGTAGCATTAATAGTGAGAAGAGAGACTCTACAGGCTGGAAATATGTGTGGTACAAAAATAGTCGAGTGTCATCACCGGGCCAGCAGATTGAAGAAGTCACAGTGACTCGGGCTGGCAGCACACAGTACCAGTGTGGTGTTGAAAGAGGCAATGGTAACGATAACGTCTACAGTGAACATGTCACACTGACTGTGATGGGTGAGTTTGTGACTACAGAAAGATAAGGTTTAAGCAGCAGTCACTCAGTGTGTAGTATAGACGGGTCAACAGAGGGGCTCCCTTCTCACATGGCCACCCTGTGGCTTTACACAAAGGGAAGTTTTAATTAATTTATATTAAGCTTGATGGCTGATTTGAACAGAATACAACTGTAAAGTGACACACATCCTGCTTCTCTGTTTGCATTTTCTTTAAACTCACTGGAGTCACGCAAAGAAATAAACAAACAAAGCTGAAACCTCCACACATCTACTGAATTTATTAAGATGTTCTTGTTAATAAGAAGCTTAGTGTCACTTTTGTTGTTAATTGTCTTTCCATTTATCAAGTTCAAGTTCTCTGCATGATTACTTTTAATTGTAGTTTGGTTTGATGAGCAGGTCCAGTGTTTCTCCTCTAGTGTTTGAGAAGTCAGAAAAAATGTGAAGATTCTCCAACAATCCAAACAGAAAGATTTAATTTTACATTTTCTTTATTATTCTAATGCTGTGTTTTTGTACAATTCCTGTTTTGAAAAATTTACCATACTGGAAACAAAGTCATACTGAGCTGAAGTCACAGAACAGCAGGGTGACCTCAGTATTCATGGTAGTGATGACCACAACAGCACCTCAAAGTCTGAGGATGACAGCGGAATAAATCCACTCGGATGGAAGTTTAGTTAGAACTGAGATTTCCCAACAGAAATGTGTCCACAATGCCACTGTCCACTCTGAGTGGACTTCTGTAAAACATTGTAGGTGTGATTAGGAGTGACACCTGACCAGACAGTCAAATAACAAAATGGACCCAAGCACACCACAAAACCTAGAGAAATGTGGATTTGGCCCACTTGTTCTTGGTTGTATGGAGTACACAAGGTGGTCTTTCAGGTTACACTGAAACTGTGTCTCCATGTAAACTTCACAGTATTTCTTTGAACTAAATAAAATACACTTGGTAGGACCGGAAGCAGAATCATTTGGATTCAGATCCTGATCCATGTTGCACCATTTTCAGTTCAGGCTTTACGTTCACAGGGTGAGGGTGGGTTTACCTTTTGCTGGTGAGACTTTAACACAGTAATGCTGGCCTTTACAGTTTATAATAGGAGTAGATGGAGGAGAATTATTCAGTGAGGAATCATTTCTGCCTTGCGTTTTTCACTAAATAACCCCCTTTATACCCTTATCCTGACATGTTTTCCTTTTCAGAGCGGACAGCCAAATTTGAATTGAAGCCAGATGGAGAGATATTTGAAGGAGACAAGATCAGCCTGCACTGTCGGCTTGATGGAAATCCTGTTGGATGGACATACGAGTTCCCCAGGAGTGAAGGTGGACACCTTTTTCAAGCACAAAATGACAGCACCTTAACTATCAGCCCTGTGAATCTTTCACACAGTGGGGAGTATTGGTGTCTAGCGGTAAAAGAACAGCTTAAGTTGACAACTACTACTGTGTGGTTAAAGGTATCAGGTAAGAAAGTCATCTCAAATGTAACACATTTTTAATTCTTGTATTCTATTTTTCAGAGATCAAATCTCTTAATGCAAAGAGTACAAAAGGTTACGGAGGTTTTCCAGTCAGGCCACTAAATAGTGAAACTCTTTCTGGAAACAACCAGAGGGTCTCAGGGTCCTTCTGAATGTGCGCGGTTGAATGACATCATCTTACTTGCTGAAGCTTTGTGGCTCCTCTTCTCTTTAAGCCTTTTCCTTGATTTTCTTTGCTGGACTTCTTCAGTGTTTATCTTAAATAGTGTCTGACAACTCACCTTTTATTTCTCGTACATTAAATTGGTTGCAGCTTGTATTATTATATTATGTAATTCATTCTCCTACCCGTAATGTTAAATCACTGACCCCACTCAGCTGTATATGAACTTTCTTGACCGTCTACACCTGAATACATTCAGATACCTTCCTGACCTTTTTTAGGCTCTTTTCAGTGTTATTTTTAATTCTTTCCATGATCTTCCATCCATTTGAATGAACTTGCCTGTGAAACTGAACTGGATTAAGTGGGTTTAAAGTGGACATGTGGAAGTACTGAATTAATTATTATCATTAATAATATTTATTTTATTGTTTTGAACTGTTTTCCTGCATGAAAAAGAATTTAGCAAACATTAAGTGGAGACAAAGCCATTCAGCCCAACACAACTCATCAATTTATAGTCACCCGACTTTTTTGAAACATCTTCAAGTGGCAATCTAAAGATGCCCAAAGTATTAATGTTCACAACACTTCTTGGAAAAATAATCCATGTATTTATGGTTTTGAAATACTTACATAAAACTGTTAATGAAATTATTCTTATATAGCCACCAAAATCACCACTCTAATGGCTCCAATATGGACATCCTTTATTATGTCTGATCTAATGCAGCTTTAATATAAACATCTTGGTTCATGATGACAAGACTGACTAAAATGGTGGAGCTGTTGCTTATGACAGGTAGAATAATTTGCATAACAGAGCAATGAAAAATATCAGTTTGCACCAATCAACATACAGATAAATAGTATAACCCATAACTCAATCTACGACTTTATAGATAGACAAGTACCAAAATGTCTAGGTAGACTAAAAGTCTTTATCAAAATATAATATTAAATAGGAAATTCTCATATATAAATACTAAAGTTAAAACAATAAATGTCATATGATCTCATCATGTCCATTTCTGAAAACGACAGGCACAAGAAATTTTGGTTACACACGAGAAGTACCCTCAGAAATAAGTAAAGGATTTTTTTCTTACCCCATGCACCCTTAATTAGTTTCCAGCTTCTAAGTTTTTCTTGAAGGTCACATTTTAAAGTAAGAGCTGACACCTATCGTACTGAATACATTTTTAATTTTAAATACTACGTTCATGTGATCTCTTAATCTTTCATTACATAAACTAAAAAGATTCAACCTTTTCACACTGTCTTCCTATCTATCAGTCACGGTCCTGGAATCAGCTACTAGGGGCTTGTGTGAGAGCTGGAGTGATTTGGCAAAGCATTTTGTTTAAATTTCTTAGAATTTTATTTAGTGAAACTGTTCCAGAAGTTCGAGTTTCAAGCAAATATAAACTGTTAAGAATGTCGGCCTCTAACTCTATGAGAATCAAATTCTCCTTTTACTTTTGAAGTAGTATATTACCTTCTTGTTTCTGGTATCTGTTACTGAACTCACATTACCTTATATATTACATTATTTATGGTATTTTTCCCAGACACTTTCATTTGCTTTTACCAACTGTATTAATTAAAATATGAAATGATTCCTGACACGCAGAACAGTAAGTGTCTACTGATTTTAATCACCATATGTAATTAACATGAGAGTTGCTCTCCATGCATGTTTTTGACATTGGCAGAATTTCCAGATAACAACAGAAGTTCTTGATGACTTGACTATCATTTGTGCAAAAGCAGCCCACCTCTAAAAACCATTTGGGAAATTCTCAGAGAAAAGTAAAATACAATTGCATTTGCTTATCCTTTATCACTGCAATACATGAAAGGGAGACTCAGCGCATCAAAGTACACAAGAATACACGTTCAGATGGTAACCACTAGAAAATCCAGACTTCTTTGGTTCTGACAGGAGAGCACTGGAGGATGTTTCCTTCTTAATTTTTATGAATGTTCCCATGTGGTAAATAAAGAGGTACCAGTTAGGATTTTTGGGTTGAGTTGGCAGGGGCGTACCAGTTGAAAGGACACTTAAAGTGATGGATTTAAAAGCAGGTATGCCCAACACTTTTCCTAGAGCTCCATCTTGTGGCTAAAAAAAAATAGTACTACCAACCGAAACTAACTAAAGCAGCTGTGATAGATATTTGCTTCTAAACATGCCCTGCAAAACAAACAGCACAATGTTAAATCCGTCAGTTGAAAACATTGAAGCTTGAGTTTCGGCTGTCAACCAGGTCTCTGTGAAGCACATCAGGCTACAGTTTTCATATTCCCTGTGGCTCTTGGTCAGCACTGAGAGCTTCTCTCAGCAAAGCCAAACCTGTTCTTATCGTGATGATATCTTGCACTGCCACCTGGTGGAATCTTCCAGATTTACGTAAAGTACACACGCTAGTATGAACAGTACAACACTTGTGTAGCAGAAGCGTCCACAGGCACATATGTCATGTTAAGTATAAACCCGGCCTTACTGCAAAGCCAGACTCCTGCTCTCTTTCCCCAGTGATTCTGCAGTAGCTCTGCTGGCAGCCCAGCAATTACTTCTAGCTTCGGAATGCTGGGAGACAAAGAGTACAGTTCCAGTAACTGTTGTCACATGTAGGTAAACATTAGTCCTTCCTCACAAGTTCTGGCATCCATGGAAGAAAAAGTGTACCAACAACACTGAGTTGCTATAACTGGCAGCTTCTCATGATATGACTAGCCTTATATGTGTGAGTGTCATTGAGTGTACTGAACAAAAAAATGTTTTTAGGTTTTTTTTTAAACGGTGTTTAAATTTATTACATAACTTGAGTTACTGAGATGCGTACAGCAGTTGATGTTTGTGTGTCAGACATTAACTGTAACTGTAATGACAGGGACACACCAGTAATGCAGATTCTACACAGAAGAGTCATCCAAGTCAAGGAAACTTTACAGAATGTGTTCCTAATCTGGTCAGTTTACCAGAGTCATATGGGGAGGCACTGGTGTGACATGGAGGCAGAAAGGAAGAGGACTGTAAAAATAAAAAAGTGACAATAAGCAATTGACTGTGACACACAAAAAAGTAATTCAGTGCAAGTATCCGTGAGAACTGAGTGCAGCCATCTCATCTACAGAGCAATGTCTCTCTGTCTTTGCTGATTAATGACTTTATAGTTTGTCTTTCTAATGCCCCATATGTTTGCTCCCAAGACTTGATGCGGCTCGTACCATTTGTACCAAGCTGCCCCACCAGAACCCCCTGCTCAGTGCTCAGGTTACAGCAATCAGCTTCACATTTTCTGTTCTGTTCACATGACTCTCCAGATCATCCGAATCTGTGATGACTTCAAGCTTGCTAAATCTCTCCCACCTCAATAGCCAGACATGAAAAAGACCAAATGTGTCAGTTTATCACAATGTGAATCTGTTCTGTCTGGGAGTAATTAGATACTGTATCTGAGAAGGCATCTGCACTCTTCTTTTCCAGATATAAACCATATGCGACATTCTTTAAGACATTCCTTTCAAACGTACCTGTCACTTAGAATAAGCTGTCGGCTATTACATTACTGACAATGATGTTTGTCACTTTTCGTGATCACTTTATATACCCAACAGTTATTTCCTTTTTATTCCATAGGAAAGAAAATGGCCACTGGACTGTCATCATTCTGTATTCCTATATCAGTCCAGTAGTTGGTGATGTACTCTACCGTGATCACTGACTATCATTTACACATACATACTCTTTGTGCCTTTGATGAAGAGAACAGGCCATCCTGGGCAACAACCAAAAAAGGTCAACCTAAGGACTTGATCCTTAAAGGACCTGAAATGGATTGGCAACACACCATGTCTAAAAGGGAGAAAAACAAGCATAAAAATCACAATACTCCAAAAGCTAATAAGAAAAATGATGCACCACAAGAACATCCAGACCTGCTGAGCCAAAGCATTAAATAGATTTCTGATTGTTGGCTTACATTTGCATGCAAAAGCAGAAGAGTGCATAAAGAAGAAAAGTCTACCTAAACTTTATCCCTTGCAGGCTTGATATGCATTAAGCAAGTATAGATATTTTAAGTCATTCATTTTTATGTAACAAATAAGCATGCTTTATAAAATGTATTAATATAGTGGGCTTGAAACTCCTTAGCTCAAGATGTTAAAAATGTGTGGTTTGATATAGTATATGTGACAGTAATTTAGGATAAGAGCAAGAAAAGAAAAGATATGTTACTAATAAAGGTGATTGCTAAGCACTATAACTGGCTTTCCTAAATGGTGACAAGCAGAGTTTCTTTTTAGGTTGATAGTGAATTAAGTTTGGACAAAGACTGTACACTTGAATAAGAAATATAAATAAGAAGAATACTGAGATAAATCAATTCCCCATCTGAAGAAAGTAGAAGCAGGCAGAATCTCCATGACAGTTCAAGATTATAAGGCTTATTTTGATAACTTCTTCTAAAATTGTATGATGGATGCTGTCCATTATTTACTGACAGCCAGAAACAAAGTTAACTGACTTTATTTTACACACATGCTATATATTCTTATATTTTAATGTTCTCATACTGTAATTGGTGAGTGCTTAAATAAATAAGAAAATATTTTTCTGATTTGTCTGGCTGAGAGTTTTTGTATTCTCAGATATTCAGATGGAGGAGTGTCATTGATGTGTAAAGTGGCATTTCGGGATGATAACAATGGCTCACAGAGGCTACTTGACCTATACAGAGATACTCAAACTGTTACACTCCACTCCCCACAAATTCAGACCTATGCTCGGTTTAATGCATGGAATGGCAGGTGAACATTAATGTCCTTAAAGTCACCATCAGATAGAGACTTCTCATGTCTGTGCCAGGGAAATAGAAAGATGGAGAACCCGTGTGTTTTATCGAAGACACATTTTCATAGAAATTCTAATGTACTCCAGATTAGGAACACAGAGAAGAAGGAAGCATATGAAAGTTTGACCATGACGTGATTATACTATGTGTAGAATACTGTTAGCTCCAACAGAGCAGAGTCCTGCAATGGTAGGCTAGCTGTAGGTATCTGTCAGTTACTCAGAAACTATATGGATGTAAGACTTTGGAATGTGTTATATCTTTTTTCAAACTGGGGAGTTAGATCCGGACAAATAATACAAAACTAATGTATTATAATTTTTTTTAACACTAGAACCACAACACATTTTTAAGTATTATACCTGCTGATGCCACGGCAAGGGTCGCGTGTATTCTTTTTGTTCTCACTGTGGCCCATTAGTTCAGCTTCTTAATAGTGCATTCCTTCTGCCCTGTCTCTAAAAACCATAGACAAACAAATATGGCTTGAGTCAACATAAAAATAAATTTATTGCTACACAGCTTCTGGTTTTCCTAAATTTTGAATTAAAACATTAGCATACATTTTCAGCTGAAACAAATAAAGATTCCAGTGTCACACTGCTGCTACAAAACTGTTTCAGTATTTAATTGTTAAAAACAAAATAACAACCTTCAATTTGGTGGGCACATAAAATAAATTAAGTGAAAACTCAGATTTTTCTATTTAAGCAGCTTAAAGTTTATCATCATACTTATATATTTCATAGTATACAGTATTTATGTAAACAGAAATCGACATGTTGGCTGATTACAAAACACTTGGCATCAGCGGTCCACACAAATTGTTTGAGTAGTTTGGGAGAGGCCATGGCAGTTTGCACAGCGATCCATCTTTTGATGTGTATGGGGTTTAGCTCCTGTCCATTTTTCTTCATGGTACCAAGCAGATTCGTCTTTTAGTTTGTTTATCATAGAAAGTGATGTGAATATATTGTCAATAATGACATTTCTCCCTTTTTGCTTGTGAAACGCTCAACAAGTTGCATCACCACACAATCTTCAACCCTCTGAGGTCCTGTAGGATGTTTCCCCAAACAGGAAATAGCATTTTACATATATTTGCTGTTAACATCATCAGCTATTCAAAACTTGAACCCAGACTTGTTAGCTTTGATTACACTGAGTAAAAAGGCATCACCATTTCATAGTGAATAACTGTTCATCAATGGTTATGTTCTACTCTGATTTACAACACATATGCAGC
This sequence comes from Erpetoichthys calabaricus, assembly GCF_900747795.2. Classification (NCBI taxonomy): domain Eukaryota; kingdom Metazoa; phylum Chordata; class Cladistia; order Polypteriformes; family Polypteridae; genus Erpetoichthys; species Erpetoichthys calabaricus. The sequence goes on along the minus strand of NC_041409.2, from coordinate 95,657,857 downwards.
GTCGCAAAAAATTGTGCTATGTAATATGATGTTTGTATGCTTCTCCCTTCTCTCACATGATTTTGACACATGAACATGAGTTGTTCCTTGGCATAGTTTCATTGAAAAAGAGCACCCAAGCTACTTCAACTAGTTGTTCTCCATATCCAGGCTTTTCCCCAATATATACTACATGTACATAACAAATAACAGTGTGTGACTGTGCTTTTAGAGACCAAATGTATAGTATTTTGAATTGGTCCTCAGCTTCAGCCAAGGTAAATCTCAGTTCTGCATAATTTTCTGCTAAAGAATTATGACTTTCTTTGTTATGTTGACGTTGGGTGTGCGATGGATGATAAAGAAGATTTCTGGAATGAGTTGGATGAAGTGGTGAATAGTGTACCCAAGGGAGAGAGAGTAGTGATTAGAGCCGATTTCAATGGACATGATGGTGAAGGGAACAGAGGCGATGAGGAGGTGATTGGTAGGTATGGTGTCAAGGAGAGGAATGCAGAAGGTCAGATGGTAGTGGTGAATACGTATTTTATGAAGAGGGAGGAACATATGGTGACGTACAAGAGTGAAGGAAGATGCACACAGGTAGATTATATCCTATGCAGAAGGGTCAATCTGAAGGAGATTGGAGAATGCAAAGTGGTGTAAGGGGAAAGCATAGTTATGCAGCATAGGATGGTGGTCTGTAGGATGATGCTGGAGATCAAGAAGAGGAGGAGAGTGAGGGCAGAGACAAGGATCAAATGGTGGAAGTTGAAAAAGGAAGACTGCAAGGTTGAGTTTAGGTGAGACATGCACTGAGTGGCAGTGAAGAGTTATCAGATAGCTGGGCAACCACGGCAGAAGTAGTAGGGGTGACAGCAAGAAGGGTGCTTGGCGTGACATCTGGGCAGAGAAAGGAAGAAAAAGAAACCTAGTGGTGGAAAGGAGACGAGCAAGAGAGTATACAGAGGAAGAGGTTGGTGAAAAAGAAGTGTGAAAGTCAGAGAGATGCAGAAAGTAGACAAGGAGAAGAAGAAGTACAATGGGATATGGTGTAATGTGAAGAGAGACTAAAGCAAAGGCATATGAGGAGTTGTATGAGAGATTGGGAACTAAAGAGGGAGAAAAGAACCTTTACCAATTGGCTAGATAGAGGGAATGGGCTGGGAAAGATGTGCTTAAAGTTAGGATGATAAAGGATAAATATAGAAACGTACTCGTACGCGAGGAGGGTCTCAAAGAGTACTTTGAGAAGCTGATGAACTAGGAGACTGAGAGAGAGAGATAAGGTGGAATGATGTGGAGATAGTGAATCAGGAAGTAAAACGGATTAGCAAATAGGAAGTAAGGACAGCTATGAAGAGTATGAAGAATGGAAGGGCTGTTTGTCCAAATGACATACGTGTGGAAGCATGGAGGTATTTAGGAGAGATGGCAGTAGAGTTTTTAACCAGGTTGTTTAATGGAATCTGAGAGGATGCCTGAGGAGTGGAGCAAAAGTGTACTGGTACCGATTTTTAAGAATAAGGGGGATGTGCAGAGCTGTAGTAACTACAGGGGATAAAATTGATGAGGCACAGCATGAAGTTATGGGAAAGAGTAGCAGTATGGTTTCATGCCAGGAAAAAGCACCACATATGCAATGTTTCCTCCGAGGGTATTGATGGAGAAGTACAGAGAAGGCCATCTTTGTGGACATAAAGGTGACTGGTATAATAGAGCAAGATGCAGAGGACAGGAAGATATGGAAAAACATGATCTACTGTGGCAACCACTAACAGGGGAAGCCATAAGAAGAAGTCATGGGTTACTACCTAATTAAAAGAAATAAGATTTCTTATATGCATCTGTCATCGGATAACAAAATATAAAGTTACATGCTATATATGATCTCATTTTCAAATTTAAATGTGCTGTTACAAGTGAAGTCAAGGTGTCTTAGTTTAACAGGCAGGCATTTTCAAGCACTGCTTTCTTTTCTCTTTCCCTATCCCATTTACCAATTCCTGTTAATTCAGTTTTAGAGTCCTGGTAGCTCAGCAGCAATGGGTATGAGCCAACCCTTGTCACAACAGCAGGCCACAGACATAAAAAGGTTTGGGACAGCCACCCGTATATTGTGCCTTGGCTGCAATAAAGGTTGAAAATAGTTGTGATGTTCACAGGTTTGATTCCAAAATCGAACTGAATGTAATATGAAAGGATGGCGGCTTTAAAGCCCGAGACTGGAAGCGATGTCATCATTGATGCCATGTCTGGAAGTGATGTCTTCGATAGTGGAAGTGACATCATCCATGGCACCGGAAGTGACGTAATCACTGGCGCCGGGACCTACTGAGATTTCCCGTAGGTGGTCTGCAGAAGACTGGTCTGGCGTAGTAGTACTATTCTTAAGGCCTTTCAGTTGTCTCCCAATTGCACATGTGTGACACCCTGTAGTGTCTACTGCAAATCATAGTCCACTCACACAACAAGAACCACTCATATTGTTTCAGTTTAGATACCATAAATTAACCTAGTCTGTACTTTTTTGGGATGTGGAAGGAAAACTCAAACTGACACTCCACAAAGTAATCAGACCAGTGATCAAATCCAGTCTGCTGAAGAGAATAAATCAAATATGCTTACAAAGGTAAAGGGTACACACATTAAAAAATAAATATTAAATATATATATATTTTTCTGATTGTTTCTTTTCAGCAGCAGTTTTCTTTTAATGTTTAACTAGTCTTTTCTCTGCTTTTGTCAGCCAGACTGGAATGACTGAAGACCTGCATCAGTCGATCTCCTCTTGACCTTCTCCTGCCTTTCACACACTAATTCTCTCCACGCTCTCTTTTCAGCCCTGAAAGTGACTTTGTCAGTGTCACCTAGCAGTCCTGTGAAGGCGGGAGACTCCCTTAACCTGACCTGCACATGGACTGGGGGTAAAAGCTCTGCCTTAAATTTCACCTTCAGCGTCCAAAGAAATAATGTGATTGTGAAGAACAACAATAAATCTGCAGTGTTTAGAATCGAGCAGGCTGATAAAAGCCATGGTGGGACTTACAGTTGTGCTGTACAATTACCAGGAGGAGGGAAATCATACAGCAATGAAATCGAGATTGAAGTACAAGGTAGGAAAAAATCATTTAACATGACAGGCAACAACTTGCTTACATGAAAAAATACAACTAAGTAGAGCAAAAAGGTTTTATTTCAATATTGTTATATCACAATGAAAATGTTACAAAGCTTTTTTCATTTTTTTTCTTTTCTTCATCATAACCTCAGTGTTCTGTTAGGGCTTCTTAATCTTTAGGCTCATCTAATTTTCCTCTGTGTTTACTCCGGAATTGAACTTTGTGCTAGTTTGTGTTGATGTCAAATTTAACTCATGTAACTACTGTTTAATACCATCTGTAATATCCATCCATGTGTTACTGTTACGAGCAAATATTGATAGCTGCTTTTTCCATCTTTTCAGTTGGCCCTGTTTCTTTTAAAGCTCCAAAAAAAGTTGACTCCACTAACACTGTTATTTACCTGAACATTTCTCCACAACTTAACTACAAAATTATAATTGTTTGTTTCTCTTAAATTAAACTTAAGTTGCCAATGCTTAATTAGAAATTTACCATGCACTCTTTTATAACCAGTCCTTATATATATAATCCTACTCCATTGGGCCCTTGGGGTGATGACTGGGGTACAATGACTGACTCTGCACTCTGACCCCCCAGAAGGTCATACAAAAAGACAATTTCCCCTTGGGGAATTAACAAAGTATATCAATTCATATATAAGTCATATATGATATATCAAGTATATCAATCAAATATTAATTCCAACATATTGAAATGGCCTTATACGAAAGTAACAAATTCTTTGTTTGAAATGCTAGTTAAACTGTAAGTAATCGGTGTATCTGCCCCAAGAAGTGGGGACACAAACAAAGCAATAATTTTATAATAGTTTGTGATAAAACACTTAAATAAGCAAATATTTTATGTGGCTTTTATTCTGTTTTTATAGGATGTAATATTTATATTTGGTATCTGTATGCAAAACAGATTTTTTAAAAATGACAGTTTGTTTCATGGATAATGTATGACATAAAACTACATAGATCTTAAATTGCATTAGTAACAAATCTTTAAGTAACTGCTAGAATTGTGTACATTATGTTCCTGAAGGCATTGCCTTTTCATTTGATCATCTGGGAGACTTCATCTTTGCTGTGGTCAGATGGGTAGGTCCACAGGCTCAGTCGCTTGTAAGTCAACCTCCGGAGTTCTTGGGCTTACAGCTTTTTCTGACCTTGCTGGCCTGCAGTTCTCTCAGGACCTTGTTTGTTTCATTTTCTTCCTACATCTATTATTAATGCTTTTAAGTTGTTATTAATATTTTTTTTTCTGTTTCTTGATTTTCAGCTGTCCCTGTTGGAGATAATCAAAGTAGGTGATGGGGGCATTGCTTTTGCTTTCAAATAAGAATTTATTTTATGTTCTCTTGGTTTTTGTTTTGTCTGAGTAGACTTAAGCAGCGTACTGAGACAGCTGACACTTCTCTGGTGGCATTCATTTAAGTCAGAGTAGTGGGAATTGAATGGGTGGAAAGGAGTGGTATTCCTCCCTTTATGAAGTTGGCTTATGAAGAGATCCCTGTGAGCAACAACTGGGTCATGTCTGGCTAGTGTCTGTGTTGGGGGGTTCACATCCTTTCATCTTTATTTAAATCTTCCTAATGGTGAACTTGAATATTGTTATCTGGAATGTACATGTTCTTGGACTTAATATTAAAAGATAAAGTGTCCTTGACTTTCTCAGCAGTAAAGTCTACATAACAATTTCTTGCCCACTTCAACAGCCATGGACACTGTGAGAGGGACTTTAAAGTCACAGTGCTTATGGGCAACTTCAAAACACAGCAAGAGAGAAAAGAATGGGAAGTTAAACTCATGCTAAAATTTAATACATTACAACATGGATTGAATAGAGACAAGAGTTTTATGGCCAGATATGAGGATTGTTTACATCTCTCAGAATGTTAGACAACCTGACTATACAGATCCACATTGTTTTGAAAAAACTCATTACAAACTTCAAAAGACTTTGTTGGACAGTTAGGGTTAGGGAGATTGACAATACATTGTTCTTTTCTCTCTTGTTAAATTAACCCTAGCCTGAATGATTCTATTAATTTTTTACATTTAAAATTTCTCATTTAACACTAGAATTACCAGAGCCTACGAAAAAACTCGTATATCCGGCCCACCTTAAATCACTTCTTAAATCCGTTCACACCTCTCCGCCAGCATCCTTTGTCCTCTAAATGTGCTGATAAAAGACAAGCTGCCAGCAGCCGGCTATTCCATCCCCCCACCGACTTAGAACGTGAGCGAAGTTTTCCCAGCTCACGCCTTGATTGATTATGTGGGAGTGAAGTGGAGTTTTACAGTGGAAATAAGAGATCATTATTCTAAAGTAATCTGTGTAAACACATTGTTAAAACAGAAACTTTTTCATATTTTAGTAATAAATGTTACAAAATGTAGTAGGCATAAACTATAGAATATATAAAGCCCGAGTTCCAAAGATCAAATAAACACTTTCACAAAAGCTTCAAAAATGATGCAACAGCTTCTGTGGCATAGCGCGCTAAGATTTGCCTCTTAGCGCAGAGCAGCTTTTCCTTGCCTCACAGACCTGAGTTCGATTCCCTGCTGGGGATGAAGTGTTGCTTTTTGTTTTCTTTTCTTTTAAACCTCAAACGGACATAAAATTTATACATTGGTATGCACTGTCAGTTACTGAGATCGTTATATTTTCATGTGGGATGCTCCTTTTCAAATATTTTTTTAACAATTGAGACTGCAATTAACAGGAACAACTGTCCTTATAACTTATTTTTAAGATCCATAACACACAGACAGACAGAGCACTGCGTAATAGAGAGACAGACAGGCAGAGAAGTCACTAGATATATAAATAAACAGGGAAGCCACGTGTACTGAAAGAAAAAAAGAACAACATGTGCGTTGTCCCTGCTGCACTGAATAAGAGAGTCTAAGTAAGATCGGGGGAGGGGTGATGTTAGAGCGCCTGTGCTTTAGGTTATTTGAGGTTTTAAAAAAAATAAAATAAAAAGCAACACTTCATCCCCAGCGGGGAATCGAACTCAGGTCTGTGAGGCAAGGAAAAGCTGCTCTGCACTAAGAGGCAAATCTTAGCGCACTATGCCACAGAAGCTGTTGAATCATTCTTGAAGTTTTTGTGAAAGTGTTTATTTGATCTTTGGAACTCGGGCTTTATATATTCTATAGTTTATGCCTACTACATTTTGTAACATTTATTACTAAAATATGAAAAAGTTTCTGTTTTAACAATGTGTTTACACAGATTACTTTAGAATAATGATCTCTTATTTCCACTGTAAAACTCCACTTCACTCCCACATAATCAATCAAGGCGTGAGCTGGGAAAACTTTGCTCACGTTCTAAGTCGGTGGGGGGATGGAATAGCTGGCTGCTGGCAGCTTGTCTTTTATCAGCACATTTAGAGGACAAAGGATGCTGGCGGAGAGGTGTGAACGGATTTAAGAAGCAATTTAAGGTGGGCCGGATATACGAGTTTTTTCGTAGGCTCTGGTAATTCTAGTGTTAAAGATTTAACAATGTTGTTTCTTGTCCTAGAGTATATAATCATAGGGAACTCCAGTCTCTGTATTACATCTTGCCTGAAGAAGGGGCCTGAGTTGCCTCGAAAGCTTGCATATTGTAATCTTTTTAGTTAGCCAATAAAAGGTGCCATTTTGCTTGGCTTTTCTCTACATTCATAATGGCTAACACGGTACAACACCCTAGTACTACTTGGAAAAGTCCAAACTTTCATCACAAGTGTCCCACCTTGGTAAAAAGAAGCATTACTGCATAATAGTGTCCTCTTCCACAAGTTCCTTAATGGCAGTAGTATTTATTCCGATTCAAGATAATTTACAAATGAAACAATCGATTCAGGCACTCATGGCAGGCTCTGCTATTTGCTAACACATCCCTCAGTTTGCTCACTTCCAAGGTTATTATATTTTGCCTTGTTATATTAGTTTGTATTGCTATATTGTTTCTGACCTTACTTGGAAATTCAGTTTAGTTTTAGTTTTCCTACATCATATATTTTTAGTTTTACTTTATTTTTATTTCACAAAGACATTTCTATTTTATTTTTATATCTATTAGTTTCAGTTTTTGTTTTAGTAATTATGGCATAGTTAAAAAGCTACTATGGAGTTTAGTTTTGAGACACAACCAAAACTGTACACTTAATGGGTTTGAATATGATACAAGTTTAATGTTAGTGGACGCTTACTACACTATGTGGTTTACTATCTGGCTTTGTTTTTGTCTGATAAAAACAAGCAGAATCAAAACCAGATACTGAATATGAACAATTTTATACAAGTTTATAATTTTTAAAATATTTTATACTGTATGTCATTTGTGCTGAACAAATTTGTGCTGAATGTTGACACTTTTTTAATCTTTTCCTTTTCTTGCCCAGAATAAGCCAATTTGTAATAAAATCTAGGTGAATTTTAAGGTTTGAGGGTTTCTTACTCTAAATGTCTACAGCACACAACATACCCTGCTCCAAGAAAATGTCCTTACAATTAATGCCATCTATATTGCATTCAAAAATCACTCATACTGGGCTTTATTATTTTCTACCATCCATAATGATCTCTGATTCCATCTCAGGCACATACAATTTATAGACAGAATTTTGCCATCCGCAGGCCTGAAAGGATGTAAAAATTTAGCAAATAGATTCTACTGTGTCCTGACAGGTGTGATCATGAAAATCATGGGGGCTTAGGAAGAACAGGGCTCTTAGGCTTGAATCAGTGTGCAGACCCCACCTGGCTGTACTGAGGGAAATAAAGAAAAAGCATTTAGTGTCAAGGTTAGGGGCAGTGAGACTTGAATAGCCCTTGTATAAAAACAGTAAACCATTAATGAGCAGAGCAGAGCAGATAATAGGAGTATAGACTGGCACAAAACAACAGAAACAGAATCTGAGATTAGGGACAATATATGCATTATCTAAACTTGTTTATCCAGAGCAGGATCGCAGGAAACCTGGAGCCTACCTCAGCAGATTTAGATGAAAGGCAGGAAAAATCCCTGGTATACAATATTTATGATATGGCTAATGTTAAGAACAAAAACAGTATGATATTTCAACTATCTATTTTAAGAGCGAGAGAGAAATTGAAAAATGGGACAAATATTTTAAAACATAATTCTGCTACTGGATTATTTTCACAATATCAGGTATTTTGAGCTGTGAATATAAACTAAAAAAAGATAAATCAATAAATATAGAATAAATACAGAAACACATTAGTAGGCTTTGTTTTTCACCAGTTGACTGACTTTCTTCCCCTACCTACCCATAATTCAGTAGAAACATTGCCAACTCAGGACTTTTACAAGGTTTGTATCGTTTCGTTGTTAAACGACTTTTTTAAAGCAAAAATGATTGGTCAGTAACAATATGCTGATCTTGTATGATGACCTAGTCTCTCGATTAGTGGCGTTTTATTTTCAAAAAGGATATCTCCTGTGCGAAGTAGGAGGTGAATTATTGTGAACAGAATGCAGGCTCCTGAGAAATAAACTGAAATGTTACTTGCTTGTGATTTTTCTGTCCCTACAGTAAAGGTTTTGTTAACCAGCACATTTCGATTTCAGGCATTTGAATTACATCTTGATACACAACAAGCGCAAAGAAAGGCGGCACAGTGGAACACTTTGTATTTCACTCATTTTACGTGCCTAATTCAGCTAATTCAGCTTGCTCTGTCACATCAAATGCTGTGTAAACACCCGCCCTCCGTCACCAGATGGACATATGTGGGCGGCTTGTGGTCGATTACTTTCTGTTTTAGAATTAAAAGTTACAAGGGTTAAAGACTAACAGCAAGAATAGTCATTCAATAACGAAAACTAAAAATAATTTTAGTGAATTATTCCTTTATTTCAGTTAGTCTTTCCAGCTACTTTAATAGTTTAGTTTTAGTTTTCCATTTCAATTTTGTTAATTATTTTATTTCAGTTTATAAAAATGTTTTTTTAGTAATAGTTTCATTTTTGATTTTAGTTTTGGTTAACTATAATAACTTTGCTCACTTCCTATGGAAGTTCACTTTTGACCATAACCTTATTGACTCAACAATCCCATTGTTGAAGTGTATTCATTAATTTCCTCCCACCATGATTGTAATCTTAGGCTAGATTACATATTCACACCCATGTCGTTGTCCCCTTGTATTTTAAACTCCTAGATGATTTCTTGCCATCTCACTGATTACAAATTAGTTTTCTGTTCACTTTCCCTTTCCTTTGCATTCTCTAAGACTGGATGTTGGAATTTTAACTTGCCTTTGCTGAAGTATGTTGGCTTCTATCAAAAACCTGGGTTAAAATTAGATAAACTGACTTCTGAAAATCAACCAGCTTTCAAGTGGCATGTCATTACAGTAAATATTTAATTTCTGACTTCACAGTCTCTCATGCATCTTCCAGACGGTGTTCAGAAGCCATTAAGAAGGGCAATAGAATGTTCAGTTATATAGCACCATGATGTGTAGAGTGTAAGTCCAAGGAGGTTATGTTGAAGCTTTATAACACACTGGTGAGGCCTCATCTGGAGTTCTGTGTACAGTTTTGGTCTCCAGTGTCCAAAAAGGACAAAGGAGTGTTAGAAACAACCATGACTGCATTACTGTAAGAGATGAATTATGAGGAAAGATTAAAAGATCTGTGCCTTCATAGCTTTTGCAAAGGAGGTTAAGAGCGAAATGTTTAAAATTATGAAGGGAATTAGTTCAGTGGATCGAGACTTTAAAATGAGTTAATCAAGAACACGGGGACATAGTTGGAAACCTGTGAAGAGTAAATTTTGCACAATTTCTTCACACAGAGAACCGTAAACACCTTGAATAAGTGACCAGTTAATGTGGTAAACAGTAGGAATTTAGGGACCTTCAAAATGAGATCTGATGTTATTTTGGAAAAATACAGTGGATAGGACTGGTGAATTTTGTCGACCTGTTTTTGTCCAGATTGTTCTAATGTTCAAAGAAATGGCGTAGCCCACTTGACTAGCCAGAAAACTAAAAAAATCTCACAGCCTTAGAATGTACACATCATTACAAAACAGACCCTGATCACAAGATCCTGATAGTCCGTACTGAAATAGAGTTAGTTTCTTTGCTCATGCAAATTATCAAATTCGATATGTAATTCACCATGTCACGATACCATAAATGTAGTAAGTTACAAACACTTAGGGTGACTTGTTTTCCTCTGTTCAGACTAAATCGGGGCTCAGTAATAATAACCACTATGAAATTTATAACATTTTTGACGTTCTGTTCAGAGTTTTTCTTTGAAATAACTAGCTCCTCTCTCTATCAAATTTGAACTCTTTCCTAGATGAAGTGGCTCTACATACGACTTTATCCTTGACTTCTCTCTCTCAGTCAATGAGCAAAAAGTAGTTCCCCAAGCCCTGATTGGATTTCTTCAGACATTTTATCCTTTTACGGGAAACATCTATTTAACCCAAGGTTGCTTATGCTCAAGTCTGACATTTTCTCCACTAAATCAAATATCTCATTCAATATGGCCTTAAAGACCCTTTAACTTAAACTGGACAACAACTCAGCTGACTGCTCAGGCTATCGCCTGATCCCTTTAAATGTCTCTCACTCTAAATGCTAATTCCCAGTATGAGTGAAGATGTGTGAGTGTAACATGTTTCACTGGTAAAAATTGATAACGTTTTTTGGACATGATTTTTATGGACACATAAAGCTCTGTATATCATATCACAGAAAAAAATGTTAATTTGAAGTTCAAATTCAAGATCTGAAGCATCAGAATTAGATAAAAAGTGTTGGAGTGTCACCACAGCCTGTACTCTTGGTTTTTAAGTTAATATAACAGTTCACTTAATATATGGTGGAGGGAGACAGGAGCCTATCTGGCAGAAGTGGTTGCAAACCAAGAAATAGCCCTGGGCAGAGCACAAGTCCATGTAAAACCCAATCACATACACAAACAAAAGTGCAGGAACAATTGGGAATCACCAAATACCCTAGCATACATGGCCTTAGGGATATGAGAAGGAAACCAGAGCACCCAGAGGAATTCCCTTGGATATAGCCATAGGCTAAATAACTAAATCAATGCATAAAATGATGTATATAAAGAACAAACAGTGCCCAGAAGACAATTCTTCTCATGGTGACCCCAAGTTTTTTCCCTCTCCCCAGAACACCCTCTTACTATTGTTTATCTCAGTGTTGGACTCAGTCTGGGCTTTCTAATACTTCTGCTGTTGCTGTTCGTATACCGCAGGACTAGAGGTGAGTGGACAGCACTTACAGTTGCATTAAACTGGGGGCTCACTGATTGCACTACATTGTTCAAATTGTTAACCAAGGAAGATACAAGTAGGAGAACATTATAGAAGATACAAAAAGAAGAGAAGACAGAAATTGGCTTTATTGTTTCCCTAGCTATATTTCCTGATGTCCACATTTAATGTGCTCATCAGTAGTGCTACTTTACAATGAATACATTTTAATTGTTTTTTTTTTTTTGATACAGGCGTTGGAGGTAAAATGATCAGGTAAGTCTTTCTAATGTCTATAAATAGAGATTTATATCACAGGGGGCCACAGGCAGTGCCAAACTCAGCCAAACTGGAACCTTAAGCGGACTTTTCTTTGTGACCACCACACCCCGCCCATACCTGAATTCACTACATTAGTATAACAGCTTTAATTTGAACAATAAATATATAAAAATTAATAATAAATAAGCAAAGAAGTACACAGCTTTTAACATCACCTGCAAATAATCAAAACTTGAAAGTGAATGTTTAGGGGTCTCTTCAGTCTCTTTATTGCATATCACAACAGCACACATCTACATTTTATGGAGGCAAAGACATCTGTGAGATCAACAGACAACAGCTTCTGTGCCAGGTCTGAGTTGGTGCTGGTGATAGCCAAGCTCCTCATACTGTTTTTGGGCCGCGGATGACTTTGAGTATATTGTTTAGAAAAACTTTGATCAGCAAATGCAACTGTAACTGCGAAGGTTGCTGCAAGCCAATCGGTAATCCTTAGATTTGGACTTTAATGGTATTTAATGTCTGTGGTGGGCTGGCGCCCTGCCTGGGGTTTGTTTCCTGCCCTGCACCCTATGTTGACTGGGATTGGCTCCAGCAGACCCCCGTGACCCTGTAGGTAGGGTTGCCACCCGTCATTTAAAATACGGAATCGTCCCGTATTTGAGAATGAAATTGCGCGTCCCGTTTTGAATCAATACGTATGCGTCCCTTATTTTTTTGTATTAAAGGTGGTAACCCTACCTGTAGGATATAGCGTGTTGGGTAATGGATGGATGGAATAATAATAATAATGGCACAAGGTATCAGTGTGCTGTTAATTTTTGTTACTTGATATAGTCAACAGTATCACTTGTGACGTGTGATACAACAACAACAAATTTGTTGTTTTAATTTTAATTAATTAATTCTTAACCATTTTAATTAATTCATTCTTAACCATTTTAATTCATTCTTAACCATTGCTACTACTGATAATAAAGATAATATAAAATATGACAACTACTACTGCTACTAATATATAAAATACTTCTAATAATAATTAATTCATTCTTTTAATTTTAATGTATTTTAATTTTAATTATTAATTTTAATTAATTCATTTTAATTAATTCATTCTTAACCATTGCTACTACTGATAATAAAGATAATATAAAATATGACAACTACTACCGCTACTAATATATAAAATACTTCTAATAATAATTAATTCATTCTTTTAATTTTAATTTGTTTTAATTTTAATTAATTAATTTTAATTAATTCATTCTTAACCATTGCTAATACTGATAATAAAGAATATAAAATACAACAACTACTACTGCTACGAATATATAAAATACTTCTAATAATAATTAAAAAATAAAAACTACCATTACTAATACTGAACGTGCTTAATAAACTTACATAGTGCGGTAAATACAGGGTCAAAATGAAACTGAATATTCAGATATTTATAAAGTAAATATGTGAATGTATCACCTACACTTATGAATTTATCTAAACTGCATTTTGTCTTTCCAATGACAGCAGGTAGCAATAAGACATTCACTAAGTTATTAATGTTAGCTGCCATTAAAATGAACCAACAGTTGAAGTTCATCAGAGCTGATTGCTCTTTTTGTATGTCAAAGTTGCTTTGCCTGGTGCTTTTCCACAGTTCAGCCAATCACTAACTTGTAAGCAGAGAGCCAACCGAGTGTGTCAGTGACATTTACAAAAGTGTCCTCAGTGCAACACTTCATATGTTGACTAACATTAGCAGCCTTTAACAATCTTAGAAGGCCTGAGGTCTTTATGGTCTTTAAGTACTGTAATGTCAGATAAAATCTGGTAACTACTCGATATCAAAAATTTTACCCATAATGCTACATTATTACTCCAGTAAGATTTAGTGTAGTTGCAATTGATGTGACAATAGCCAGATTACTGGAGGTTGGACAAATTTAGAGTTGTCAACACACCTGCAAATGCAGCACAAGCTGCTTCTTCATGCTTTCATTTTTTTTCTGTGCTCCTGATTGGTGTTAACTTGACGATGTCTTTCTTTCTCTCTGCTTGTTAATGGAAAATTATTACAACAGGTGACTATCAACAATGTTAATTTGACAATTCATGAAAAATCAATACCCCAAATGGGTTTGCATATAAGTGGGCCCTGGATGGACTGTCACCCTGGCCAGGGCTGCTTCCTTCCTTTCACCCAGTGCTGCCATGATACGCTCTGGCCACATGTGATACTTAATTGTACTGAACAGGTTGATGAATATTATGTTACTTTATTCCTGTTGACTCTTATTGACTCTTTATTTATTTTAAACTCCTACAAAGCATCTCAAGCTCCATGTACAATACAATGCAATACAATTTATTTTTGTATAGCCCAAAATCACACAAGAAGTGCCGCAATGGGCTTTAACAGGCCCTGCCTCTTGACAACACTCCAGCCTTGACTCTTTATGAGGACAAGGAAAAACTCCCAAAAAAACTCTTGTAGGGAAAAAATGGAAGAAACCTTCTGAAAGGCAATTCAAAAAGAGACCCCTTTCTAGTTAGGTTGGGCGTGCAGTGGGTGTCAAAAAGAAGGGGGGTCAATACAATACAATACACAGAACAGAACAAATCCTCAATACAGTATAAAAATAAAAATTTTACAAGTACGGAGCAGAATTTAACAATAATATGATTTGGATTTGTTGTAAACACAACACTTCTTGAAGTTGCAAGTATCCGTTCTAAAAGGGAGGTTGAATTTGTTAGGCTATCAAAAAGAAATAGCAGAGAATCATAAAGTCTTGTTCAGTGCAGCAGTGACCTCTAGAGACCGTGAGCGCACATTTCAGCCCACAGAGCAGAAGGCAAACACAGCCTGTCCTTGTCCTCTCTGTATTACAAATGCAGTTTAGAATCAATCAGCATTCTGTTTCATGATTTGTGTTTCTCATAGTAGAAAGGAGAAGGAGGAGGATGTGATTACCAGCAATGGAGGTGCTCACCAAATTGATACATTTAATAAGGAAGGTGGGTGAATTTATGTCAGTTTATTTGTGTACTGGCTCAGGGGGCTGACATTGATTTGTAAATATAATGCAGCAACAGTAAAGAGCATATATGACTATTGTGAAACGTAAACAGGAATATCTATTTGTGAATTTCCCCTTGGGATTAATAAAGTATCTATCTATCTATCTATCTATCTATCTATCTATCTATCTATCTATCTATCTATCTATCTATCTATCTATCTATCTATCTATCTATCTATCTATCTACTTGACATTTTGGGTTAACATGTGTTAATGTAAATTAGAATTAAAAGATGCAGGTATACTCAGTTGACACCACAGAAGACAAAAACAAAACTCGAATTATGTGCTTTGTTGGGGAAAACTTTCAGGAGGGCAATTCTGCACTTTTCTAACCCATAAAGACACACATCAGCTCAAATGGGACTCCCAGCTAAATTCCACTTCCTAGGCATAAGATACTACAGTTTAATACGCTCATGCTGAAGTCCAATGCTGTACAAAAGGTAAGATGACCTGGAATTGTTCTAAAGTTCTTGATCATTTCTTTGCTTGGGAAAAATAATTTTGCTCAACCAGATTCAAAGCAAAAACACCAGTTAGACCACAAATTTCAAAATTAAGGAGAAACAGAAAACAAAACATTGCTGTCCATCTGGACCTTCCCGTAGAAGATGTGTCGTTATCTGTTACATGAGTGGCAGCCTCACTTTTCTGCTTTCTAATGCCATGACAGCTCATCCTCTTTATTGTTTGATCTGTCTGACTCTTGCATTTCAGGCCTGTCAAGTCCACCGGCTGTGAGCTTTTGTCTAACTCTCATCAAAACCCTGGAAGCAGCAGTTCAAGACCATCCCAAGATGCAGACTAAGACTTATAATTGTTTTAAGGGGGTTGTTTATCGTATAAATCTCCAGAGTAGCTGCAATGTCCTTATTGGTCCATGAATGATTTATGTCCCTGAATTTTAAGACAACCCCTAAACACATTGTAGCCTTCTATACCCTGTCTTAATCCGTGTCCAGTTTTATCGTGCTTCCTTTGAAAGCATCTTTACTTTTTGTGTAACCGTATGGCAATGGTTTTTAAACTTTGTTTTTCTTGTGATCCAATTTTTGTCTAATGCGTGACTTTGTGACCCGTAATTGCTGTGGAATAGCTGCTGTTGCCCCAAACATCACTCTTGCCACTTGGAGAATTGCTGCCGAATGTCGTGTCTTATTCCCTTTGGGGGAAGGTGGGAGGCGGTTTGGTTTGGGGGTCTTCCCTCTTCAACAATCACCGACAAACAGCATCTGAGGGGTTTGTTTGAGCCATGTAACTCTTTGCAACCCTTTCTCATTCACTTCAATTTTAATTTTAATTGATGACTGACTGTGACCAAATTACAGAATCTAGCAACCCACAGTTTAAGAATCACTGCGCTATGGTATGTCAATGCATCTGCTCACTCGAAACATAAGTTGCAGTGTGTCATTCAGTCAGCAGAAAACATTGTAAGCCTAAATCTGGATCTCTACTGAGAACCTACATACATCATAGATCATAAAATGTGCTGGAAATATAATTAAAGATGACACTCACCTGTCTGTAAAAGCAAGTACTAAACACATGAAGAGTTTCTTATCTACTGCGTCACTCTGGTTAAACCCAGTCTCTGATTCATGTCTGTTTCTCCCTGATCTCAAAATTATATTTACTATATAAAGGCATACATGATATGCTGCATGACTGAATATGTGTGCAATTCAGCGCAGTCAAATTGTTTTAAAAATTTTGTTTTTGTGCGGTATAACATTACTTGCTACAGCTGGATATATGGCTCTACATGACCCCATCTTAGCACTGTGTATTGTATATTGTACTATTTAGTGTACAGTATTAACTTTTGTTATATGTAAGGATGTAAGACCAAGAGAAATTTGTGGCAAAATAAAAAATTAATTCAATTTAAAAATAATTTCAGACTGTTTGCTCTCTGATTTGAGTAGCAAGCTCCTATTTTTTCAAATACCTCTCCATTAACCCCTTCAAAGCTTATCGTTCTCTTTTATTGCTGCTCAATGATAATTTTCTCCCAGAACCCCCATAACACTTACAAGGTCTTCTGACCTTTGGCATCTGCTGTTAATTTGAAGACTTCCCGACCAACTGCTGCAATGATCTCCTGGTTCTCCAAAACTCAAAGGCTGAAGCTTTGCCTCCCGCACTTGACCTCAGTCTTCCAAAACAGTGGAAAGATGTAATAGCTAATAAATTTACAATCATAGATTAACAATCGATAAAGCAGTTAAACTTAATGTAACAATAAATCAACCAACAATATCAAAGATCACAGAGCAACATTGTTTTTTTCTTCAATCAATTAGAGCATCACACAACAGATGGGACTTCAAATGCTTTTTAAATACTGTATATTAAGGGAGTCAGCAGTACGAATGGAGGTGGGCAGCTCATTCCACCAACTAGGAACAACACAGGATGAGCGTCTGGTTTGAGACTTGATACAACGCTGAGACAGAACCACCAGACGCTGTTCATTGGCAGAACTGAGTGGGTGGGGAAGGAGCAGAGCACCTCATCAGTGTCTCCATATACATAGGTGCTGAATTTTGACTACTCTTTAGGCAAGCAGCAGGGATTTGAACTTAATGCATGCTGCTATAGGGGGCCAATGTAGCGACCAGTTACATGTGCTTGTCTCAGCTGGTTAAATACAAGATGGGCCACTGCATTCTGGACCAACGGCAGAAACTTGATAGCACATGTAGGTACTCCTGCCAGTAGTGAGTTGCAGTAGTCCAGATGTGACAAGACCAAAGCCTCTGACAGAAGTTGTGCAGCATATTCCGTCATATAAGGTCTGATCTTGCGGATGTTGTACAGCGTGAAACTGTAAGAATGAGAAACAGTAGAAATGTCAGAAAAAGAGAGTTGCTCATCAATCAGGCACATATACAAATACGTATACTAGAAATACTAACATAGATTAATGACTTAAACAAAATATTTATGACAAATATATAATAATAAAAATAAATGATTTTGGACTATGGAAGAACAAAAACAAAAAAAAAAACCACCAGTGTCTGCCCCACCCCACCTGAGACTGCTAATTAAATGAAAGCACACTTGCTCCAGGGTAACTGCAAGAGTATATCTCTCTCTATTTCTCTAAGGCCGTTTTTGATTCCACTTTTAGTCCTTTGCCATCTTTAACCCCCCGGTACTTTTTCATTTTATACTAGCATGGAGTTCCTGAACCTTTCTCAGGGGACTAAAACCACTGTCTTTTTGCTGTGTCATCGACCATTAGTAACCACAGGAGCGCAGGTGAAATGTAAGATGCCACCCAAACCAAATAAGTCATTGGCTATTATAGCATTTAGTTAGGTTTGCCAGGCTTGTCATCGGACTTCCTTGCCATAGGTGGGTCGTCTTCCAAGTGAGCCACCACCTTCTTTTTATCGCTCCTGGTCTGGCTAGTTGACCTCACTGGATGGCTTCTCTTGGCTATGGGTGGAAAAGGAGATAAGGTGGTTACTGATTTTGCCCCCTGGTGTCCCTGGTAGGTAGTATTTATCTTGGAAGAGCTGTGAAGGAGATCATCTGACATGTATGTGTGTCAGCTGGTACATGGGATCAACAACCCTCCATCCAATAAAGTGATTAAAGTTAAGCATTGACATTGGAGAAAAGGAAAAAAAAACTCCTGTCTGCACTTCTTTAATTTTTTTAAAATGTGTTTTAACCAATGAAACACTGACTTTGTCCCTCACTATCCCTAACCATGTAGTTAGTTATTAAGTCGACTTGGAAATAGAATAGTAAAAACAAAAGTAATCCAGGTGGAATGTGTCCTAAGTAAACTTCATTAATAATTTTAATATTAATCACCAAAACCAGAATTAACCACAATGTAAATGTATATCAGAAAGTTGCATTTTATTATTTATTGAATATGAAGGTAGAATTTTAAATAAAATAAACTGTAACCTCCTCCTTCTCTCCATGCTATAGAAGAAAATCCAGGCATGTTGTACTCTGAGCTGGTGGATCCTCCTATGGACAAGAGCAAAGGTGAGTGTTGTCACTCGGTCGTGTCCTACACAAACTGCTGATTTTCTCCTTCCTACAGCTCTGTTATTTCTTCTTATTGCCTTTTATAAACAGCAGCCCTGTTGGACTGAATTCTGAAGGTTTTTATTGTCTTTACTAATTTCCCATTTATAGTACCTTCAATATGGATGTTGATCTGGGTGACTTTTGTTTAGCAATTGGTGTTATTCACAGGTTACGTTTTCTGACATCCATATCAGATGGCCCCATTTCTCTTGATATGTGACCTATGGTTGCCCTTCTGTGTTTTTCTTCTTCTTTTTTGCCCTATTTATGTTAAAATGCACACATGGGGTTTCAGGACATGTGACATTCAACACATTTGACTAGAAATTTTTTTCTGATGATGAATGACTGATCAAAGTGTTTGATCTTTTCAGTATCTCCACACTCCTTCCTTTCTCAAGCTGTAAACTAATTCTATAACTCCTATTTCCCAGGTTATAAATTAATTAAAATGGGTTCTGTGGCATCTGTTATTATTTCCCTTCTTTTCAGTCTCCACTATTAACTTGTAATTCGAATAACACAGAATGTACAAGAAAAAGTTTTGCAATGCCTGTCATTAAAGGTCTCTAATGTAAGTTCATCCTTTTTTGTATGAGCAAAATAATTAAAATTTAATATAAACAGTGTGCAGTTCAGAAATTGAGGATCGTCCAAACCAGGACACCCAGCAATCCCAGAAAGTCCAAAAAGTGGAGCAAAAATTAATCTAACACTTAGGAGATAGTTGTGAGAGGCAGTGCTCTGTTTTCTGTTGTACACATAATTGTGAATTTGAGTAGAAGTAGTAGTAGTTCTTTAAGTAGAAGTACCTGAAGCAGAGGTGAAGATGACATAAAGAATAGTTTATTCCCGACACTGCACTGATATTTTTAGACTACCATTCCAACTCCAAAGTCAAGTCAAGTTGGGGAGCATGCACTGGTACAGTGCGTTGCCGCACCCACAACATGACGAAACAACTCGGGATCCCGGTTGGCAACTCCCCAGGCAGACATGCGGTCCAGTCCCACCCTCCGGAAGTGACCCTCTACCTGTCACAGCCAGGTTTTACGTGGGCGACCCCTTGGCCTGGTCCAGCCACTCAGGTCCCCAACAGTAAGGATCTTACGAGCCAGATCACCCTCGGGAAAACGCGCCAGATGGCCATAGTGCCATAACTGACGCTCCCTCACAATGCAGGTAATGTGCCTCATTTGGGACTCCATGAGTGAAGTTCCAATTCCCCCAGGAAAAAAATACACAGTGGAGATGGACTTGGATACATCTTACTATACATATACTTTAAGAAAATCCACACCTTACATGACATGACAGCTTTATGAGTGAAAGTTATTGACTTGGGAGATTACCGGGCCACCCTTGCATTTATGGAGAAGCAAAATCCTGTGGAATCCAGGGAGAGCAAAACCAGGAATTTCCACAAGTCACATGATTGACAGGGGCTAATCGATTGCTAGACCTAGACACTGTGACGAGGAACACCCTGAGTATTAAATCAGCTATCTATGATACATTCTGTGAAATCTAAAATACTGAAATTTGCAATATAAAGTAGCTGTTATTTTCTTTTTTTCTATTGTTTAGGCGCTGCTGTAGAGTCCAATGATGATGTTGTTTATTCTGACCTTGTAAAAGAAAAATTAATGAAGAAGAGTGGTAGGTCTACTTCAGTCAAATAGCTCATCAGGCTGATTGGCCTTTTCCATGCACAAAAGCACAAACTGCAACATTTACTGCAAAGCGTCCCTCTACTGTAATTCATCATTTAATGTGTACAAATATGATTCTATGTGATTTTTGAGTCATTAGTTATTTTTTAACTCCTTTATAACATGAAGTTTTGCCTCTAAATGCAGTAATCTGAATGTGTTTACCTTGATAGAGGAAATGCCAGAAGTGTCCCCAGAAGTGACGTACTCAGATATCAAATTGAAGAATGCCACAGGTAAGACCGAAGTGGTGGGGACACTGACAAAGAAGACTGAAATTCTAATGTACCAGTAAACTACTGTACAACAGTACAATAGTGCAGCTGGGATCAGCATTTCTGACAGGACATTAATAGACTTTGATGTAATGATTGGATGCTCATCTCCTTAATTGTTGAGACTGCAAAGCATTAATCCTTCATGTTAAACCTGTTCTTTTGCAGGTTACTTTCAGAGCATTGGTTGCCCCAGTAACTGAGTCATATTTTGTGAAATCTTTTCTTCTGGAACAGGAAAATCCTTAGCCTGTTCCAAAAAGTAGGATTAGCAAGTTATCTACAGCTGTGGCCCTACAGATCATGTAATTGTAGTTTAATATGTTCCAGAAACATAGGTTTGGCTTAATCTAGGTTTTCTGGAACTGAATTAGCCAGATTTCCTGACTTAATTTAAACGTGTTTCATACTAATCCTGCTTTCTGGAACAGACACCTGATAATGTGGTAGAGGCTGCTAACAAACAAAACACAAAATGGCTGTCACCATTCCACTGCTTGGTCTACCATTAACAAGAATGATTTATATAAACTCTTGCCCACACACTAGTTTCAAATTTAAATGAATCCATCCATCCATCCTTTATCCAACCTGCTATATCCTAACTACAGGGTCACGGGGGTCTGCTGGTGCCAATCCCAGCCAACACACCGTGCAAGGCAGGAAACAAATCCCGGGCAGGGCGCCAGCCCACCACAGTACATGAATCCAACCTTGTGATATTATTAAAACTTTACAACAACACTAACAACATTTATTTCTATGGTACATTTTCATACACAGGATGTTATATTTCTGATGGGGTTCAAATTCATGTTTTATGTCTGTTTTGTTCATTCTTGATTCTTTTATTTATGTTAATGTTACTTTTGTTGATTATGTACATTATTCTTTGTTTTGATTTCGTCTATGTATGTAAGCATTTGTTATGTGTTTTGTGGGTGGTCCCTCAAGAGATGCAACCACACTTGAAGGACCTGCCCTCCACACTATAAATTCTGTAGGTTTTTCTGGTGGTTCATTGTGAAAGTGCTCTGGACTTGGTGAGTTTTCATGTCTTTTGCTGTGCTTAGTACTTTGAATTTCTGGATGTATTACCTTCTGCTTTGTGTTTTGATCTTGCTGTTAGATTCTCTTTTGGGATTTTGTTTATGTGTTTGCTTTGGATTGCCTTATTATTTAGGTAACTCCTTTTTGCTTTCTGCACTCCATGGAGATTCTTTTGTGCAACAAAGCATTTTCAAAAAATACATATTTTTATTATGTAATGATTTTGCGCTGGTCCTTACATCTAGCCAGGGTTTGGTGGTATACCCACCTCAAGGGGGCATTTTGGGAATTGTTCAGGACTTATGTGCTTGAGAATCTCAGTTCATATACAGGATGTAGCTCAGAATGCTTACAAGATGTCAGAGAAACAGTTACAAGCAAAGAAAAACAAATTAAAAGTAGATAGGAATAATCTATACTAATAAAAGGCAAAGCCCTGACTTACTGACTCACTCATCACTAATTCTCCAACTTCCCGTGTAGGTAGAAGGCTAAAATTTGTCAGGCTCATTCCTTACAGCTTACTTACAAAAGTTAAACAGGTTTCATTTCGAAATTCTACGAGTAACGGTCATAACGGTCGACAACATCTGCCATGTTAAACTTTCTTATTTATGGCCCCATCTTCACGAAATTTGGTAGGCGGCTTCCCTGCTCTAACCGAAACCGATGTACATACTTATTTCGGTGGTATAATGCCACTGTCGGCCGCCATATTGAACTTTCCAACGGTCTTTGTTACTTATGGGCCCATCTTCAAGAAATTTGGTACGCGGGTTCCTAACGCTAACTGAATCCTACTTACGTACATATATACGCCCATACCCTGCAGCTCGGTCGCCGTGTGAGGGAGCGTTGCGTCCCCCATCCCCACGCCTCCCACGTAGTTGGCTGCCTGCCTATATAAGGCTGTCTGTCGCTCCGGTCTCTTCATTCCCTTCCTTGCTTTGCCAATTTGAGGAAAGATTGCTTTTCACATGGCCAACTATACCTTGCATGCTGAAGAGTAAGCTCAGCGCACAGCTTGGTCATATTACAACCGGAGGGCCGAACTGACAACGTGGTATACAAAGAGATCTTTAACAAATAATTATTGGTATATTTTCCCTCAGTTTAAAAAGGTTTACTTTTCATCTTAATAAAAATTTTAAAGCAGTACTTCGCCTCTGCAAAGCGCAGGTATTTTGCTAGTAAAGAATAAATAACATACAGGAAATAAATTATGCCCATTTACATAAGAAAGATTTATAATAAGTATTGTCCTGTATTTGTGCTTATCAGTTGGGTCGCTCACTCCTGTATTGTATCCATAATAAAGTATGATGAGCAGACTGGCTGTATATTCTGATACGTCTTTTTCAGCATCTCACCGTTGTACTCATCTGTTAGTTTGCAGTTGGTGTGTCAATCTACATAAGTCACTTCAGCCTTTGTCATCAGGTATCTGTTCACAGCCACAAGATCACTATTGGCTGGATGTTTTATTATTGATCCACATATTCAGGGCAATATATAAGCTAACATTCTATTAGTCTTCTTAATGGCTGCTGAACACTGTCTGGAAGTTGACAGTGTCAAGTCTAGTACACCTTTGTCCTTCTTGTAAAGTGTACTTTTGATTTCAGAAGCTCCCATTATGAATTCAAACCTAACATTTTAACTTCCTACATGAAACATTTTGCATTTACTGGCGTTAAGTTTTAACTGCCACAAATCTGCCCAAGCCTCTAGGCTATCCAAGTCCCCCTGTAATGTCCTAACAGATTCTAGACCATCTGCAAATTCACCTATCTTGGTATCATCTGCAGCTTGCTACTTATACTCCCATCCAAATCATTCATACTGTATATATTAAAAATAATAGCAGCCCTAACACTGACCCTTGCTGGACACCACTCTTAACATCACCCAGTTCTGATCGGTTCCTCACACTTTAACCGTCTGCTTCCTGTTTCTGAGCCAATTTTGTGCCCTTCTACATACAAACACCCTGAACTCACACTCCTTTTAGTTTGATACCCAACCTCTCATGTGGCAACTTTCTGAAAGTCAAGATAAATAATATCATAAGCCCTACTTTGATCATATTCTTTTGTTGCTCCCTCATAGATTTCCGGCATGTTGGTAAAACATGAACTCCATCATCTGAACCAATGTTGACTGTTCAGTACAACTCCTGTTCTTTTTAGATGTTGTTAGTTTTTTGCCTCAATAATTCCTTCCATTAATGTAACTGTGATGCACCTTACGCTTACTGGCTCATGGCTGCTTGGATCTGCCCGGTCACCCTTTTTAAATAGCGGGATAATATTTGCCTTTTTCCAGTCCTTCGAAATTTCACCAGTGTGCAGTGACTTCCTAAAAATATGTGTCGAAGGTTTATATGTCTACTCGCTAACCTCCTTAAGAACTCGAGAGTAAATATCATCTGGTTCTGGTGATTTGTTTGATTTCAGCCTATTTAATCTAAGCAGCTCTTCTCTCTCTACAATTTCCAAATCACTCACTACCTCCTTAGTAGTCCCTTTTACTGCTGGGAGGTTATCCACTTCCTCAATTGTGAAGACCCCAGAAAATGTGAGTTTAGAGCATTTGCTATTTCACTGTTTGTATTTTTTTAATTCCATTTTAATATTCCTGATGCACTTTGCCTCCTCCTTGACTGTTCTTTTAGTACTAAAATACTGAAAGAATCTCGTTGGCTCATATAAATCACCTCATCTGCTATATTCCTCTCTAACTCTGTTTTAGCTTTCCTAATATGCTTCCTAATGGTTACCCTCAGGCTCTTATACATCCTACAATTGAAGTTTTAACATCTTGTAGGCTGATTTCACTTCCCAATATAAACCAACGACATCTGTTACAAAGTGCTGCTTTTACTTTTTCTTACAGTTATTAATTCCTTTCTTTAGTCATGGATGAGCACAGTACTTATGAATTTGTTTACCCAGGCAGGCAAAATACCAGTATAATCAAAAAAGTCATGTACCCAAATTAAGCATATCACGGGTAAGACAAATGAATGGGGTGGGGTGCGGACTAATAAAAAAGACTAACAGAAATGAGGGGGGAAAGAATGCTAACGAGGCAATGGGATAGCATCCACCCATAGGCACTATTCAAGTGTGTCCCTCACTTGTCTTCTATGAAAGATCCATTTTAATATTTCAAATGTTTCCCACAGTTCCACTTTTTATCTTTGTTGAGAATTGCTAATGAACACACATTTTTTTGCAGGTGCCTCCCCTGCTGCTGATCCAAATTCTCTTTATGCTTCAGTTATTCCAAGAAAAGACAAGGTAATTGACTTCAATATTTGGTTAACCACAAAGAGGTCTGGTGATTTCCTTAAACCACTATGACAGAACACCATTTCCAAGCAGTCTGTGGCTGAGCCTCTCATCAATAAGAAGTTGGTAGACCACATGAATCTGAGCTGCTATTTCTGTTTTACACATATCAGGGTAAACAATGTCATGGTGTTTAGATTTTGTGAAGTATAACAGCTTGAGAATGAAAATGAGCTCACTTTCTCAATAAATGTAAAAGCAGTCAGAAAAACAACAACTTTCACTCTATCACTGCTCACCGCCACCCACATTTCCTTCCCTTGGTCACAGTGTCTAACTGATTTTATCTCTCTTTCTGTTTTGGCTGACAGAAGTAAACAGATTGTGGTTTCCTGTGTCACATCTATGAAGCCGAAGCTACCTCAAGGTCTTCAGCTGTTTTCTATTGGTGGTTTTCCAAGCTGGCCTGTTCTCATCTGCATGGAGTGGCTGGTTGTGTGGTATTTCCATACAGAGTGTAATTATAGAACGCAGTACCTATGAGGTCAAGCATGTAATGCCCCAACATCACAAAATGCCCTCAATATCAGTTACGAAATGCCCATTGGATTACACTATGGTTAAGATTAGAATTGTGGGAGGGTTACCTGACTCAAAGGGCATTTCGTGGCTAACGTTTTGGGCATTACCTAACCTACATCATAGGTATTGCAGGCTGCAGTTAAACCCATCTCGATATTTTTTAACATGGAAGCGCTCAATAGGAAAAATAGAGCAATGTGAGGAACACTGGCTGAGACTAAACCCATTCAACACAACAAAAATGATCACGTCTTATTCAAGCTAAGATATGAAGATACTCAGGGTGCTGCTGTCAACAAGAATGCTAGATACCTGTTCTATGTATTTCTAATTTTTCAAATGAGTAAACATTTGGATGAAATAGTCTCAGTTTCACCACATTATATAATATCCATCCATCCATCCATCATTATCCAACCCACCGCAGATTATATAATACTAGACAAAGAGCCCGTTTCGACAACGTAAGATGAAACGGGCATGAGTGGAATAGTAATAAGTATAAGCACCACAAACCTGATATAGGTGTATTGAATGAATGCGTAATTGAATCAGAATGCGTAATTAGGCCTCAAGCTGTAGTCGAAATCGCCTTTCAGGCCTCTAGAGCTTTAATCGAAGTCGCCTTTCTCTTTGAATTTTTGCGGCCGTAAATCCGCCGCCTGATGCGATGTCGGTCTCACAAGGTTTTTCGGGCAGCTGCACAGAAGGCTACTGCGCATTCGGCTTCGGACGGACGTGAGTGAGTGAGGCGGCTGGCGAATTATGTATTAAGATAAGCCAACATTTTATTGACCTGACTCAAGGTTTTGTCTCTCCTTTCTTTGACATTTCACGCTGTTTATACTAGTGGTGGCTCGTGAAGATCTCTACCTATGCAAACCTACAAAAAAATCACCCTGGTAGTGCAAATACCCAAGTCCTAAATGTTTTTTCTCATTATATACTGTGGCTAGTTAGATGTCATTTTCCCTATAATAAGCTCCTCCTTTACTACAAAGTACAAGCATTCTGATTTTAGATTTCTCTACAGAATTGTTTTACTGTGGTTCAGTAAATAGGACTAAAATTTATATGAATCCTAGTTTCTCTGATACCTTTTTTCCAGGGTAGTTTTTAATTTTTTGGTTTTGTTTGTAATGGCATTTCAAGTACAAGGATTAATTGAGTTGTACTAAATGACAAATAAAATAAAATGATACTGTGATTTGCATTTTCATTGTCTTTGTTTATTTCCACTGAACCTCTCTTGTGGCAGACTCCACTATGCATCGTACTTTAAGTCACAATTGATTATCAACACCACCAATATTTTAAAAAAGGCTCAACAGTGCATTCACTTTAATGTGTGGCTGAAGAAAGTCAATATGTCTTAGAGATCTTCAACTGAACATTGGAATAATCTCTCTATTATTAAAGGAAAATCTTGGAAGGCTTGGAAGGAGACGATACGTGATCTTCTCGGAAGACAATTTGACATCCCGCGAGACAAGGCAGTGAGATAAAAGGACAGCTGCTGTACAAGCTTTTAAATGATCGATGCGCACCGCGACAAGCAGAACACGCAGCAAGGCAGCAGCAGCAGAAAGACAGCAGCTGATCAGACTGCATCTCCTCAGTGTGTGTTCAGCCCCCCCGACAACACGAGTGGCAGAGATGTGAAATGATCGGAGCGTAGCGCGCCAAGGGGGACGATGGGAGGGGGTGGGCGAGCAAAGTGAGCAGGGGGCTAAGCCCCCTAGTTTTGTTGAAAACAAACCATTTAGCCCAAACAGCTCACTAGACCTATTCACCTAATTACTCTAAAATGAGAACAAGTCGAATGTTAAAGGTCTCTGAAGTTCTACTCTACTGTCACACTACTTTGTGATTTATTCCATGTCTCAGTGGCTCTCTGTGTGAACAGAAACTTTGTAGAGAGAGAAGTACAGTAATCCCTCCATCGCGGGGGTTGCGTTCCAGAGCCACCCGTGAAATAAGAAAATCCGCGAAGTAGAAACCATATGTTTATATGGTTATTTTTATATATTTTAAGCCCTTATAAACTCTCTCACACTATTATAAACATTTCACACACAATTATACAGCATAAACCCTTTGTATTCTCTTAGATATTAGGTAAGATTCGTTGAAATTATGTATGTAATACAGTAAAACCTAAATATTATTTTAAAGATATCGAGCGTCTCCGATATCACATATGTTACAGCCATTACGACAGACAGGCCACCATCAATAAATACGTACAATGCAAGAAAAATTGTATACAGTAAAATGTGTGTACAGTGATACTAAACTATGTACATGTAATAAGTACTGTACGTAAATAATTAATTATGGTTACTCACCAACAATGACACGAAGACTTGTCCGATAACGATGAGTTTAATTTTACTGCACAACAAAGGATAGCGTTACAGCTCTTCTAAAGGAGCCTCTTCAGGCGACTGTTTAGCACCGCCGTTGTTCTTCTTCCATCACTCTTCAATCCAAATCCCTAAAGCAGATTCCATCCAGACTACTGCCTTATCACGTCCACTTGCAACTCATTTTGCGCCCTGGTTAAAAGACACTGCGGCCGTATATCTTATATGCTTTTCCTCCTTTTTAAATAAAAAGAATCGTGGACTCATTTATGCTGTAATGGTGTCCTGCAGCGGTGTAGCTGTTTCCTTCCTTCAACATATCCAAAACTTTTACCTTTTCTGCAATCATTTGCATCTTAATGCTGAATGAGTGAGATTAGACTTCCTGGTTAATGCAGCACTCCGTTGCTGAGCCAATCAGCAGCACACAGGAACTTAACCGCGTGCTCTGATTGGGTAGCTTCTCAGCCATCCGGCAATAGCGTCCCTTGTTTCAATTCAAATGCGTCCCTTGTTTCAATTCAAATGGGCAAATCAACTGAGGAAGCACACGTACTGTAGACCGCAGACATCCGTGAAGCAGTGAAAAATCCACGATATATATTCACATATGCTTACATTTAAAATCCGCGATGGAGTGAAGCCGCGAAAGACGAAGCGCGATATAGCGAGGGATCACTGTATACAAAAATAAACGGTATTGTATTGTATTGTATTATGTTGCAGTATACAGAAATACATTGTAAAATATATATACTGTAATATATTTTTCTACATATACAAGTATATATATTGTGGCAGGAGGCTGGGGGCCAGACCCAGCCGGGACGCCTGGAAGGACCGGGAGGCGGTCTATACGTCCCCCAAGTCACGAGGGGGCAACCGCCCTGGATAGTGAGGGGACCACGAGGACGGAGCGAGGAGGCTCAAACCCATTTTTAATATGCAGAAATACAGTATAAAGAGCCGTTGCATCGCAGATAGATAACTCCTATAGCCACAATAAATGCCTTTATTGAATAGACAAACCAGGGATGAACAAGTTCCTTTCTACTGCAGCTACAGTCCGCAACACACATAAAAAACATCAATAATAACTCATAAACTTGCAATATTATTTAGGAAAATAGCAACATTTTACTCACCAAAAATTCGGATTATTTGTAAACAAAATCCATCTTCCTCTCTTTCCTCAAAAACAGTTCAATTACTCTGTCGTACAGATTATCCGTGCGCTTCAGTTCCATCACGAAGTCCCTTTCTATCGACATCGAAGCTAATGCTGAAAGTCAAATCTGCCCTGTCGTATTTCTGGCATAAGTTTTAATTCGCTTTAGGGCTGAAAATGCCCGCTCGACAGAAGCAGTGGACACGGGAATGCTCATCGCCAAACATACCAATGTGTACAGTTGCCCCATGATGCTCTCATTCAGATTTTTATATTACACCATCCTATCCAATCAACGGGTCTGAATACAGTGACGTTGCCGTACGCCAGCTAGAGGATTGTGAAGGCCTCCTGGCAGACTTCTTTGACTTTGACCCTGCCTGGCAACAAATGATGGCTGAAATGTGATTGGTTAAATGCTTTAATACGAAAATACATGTCTGGAAGCAGCACAGCCATCGGAAAAGCTAAGAAAGGAAGCGGACAGACTATTTGGAATTATTTAATAAGTATTCATGGACAAAATATAATTAACATCAGTTTGTGATTCAGATATTTTTTTAGGCCAGCAGAGAAGGCCTTGAAGGCCCTGACGGCCAGCCACTGATATATATATATATATATATATATATATATATATATATATATATATATATATATATATATATATTGTAAAAGATAGCCCGGACACAGACAGACACGACACTAGATGTCCACGACACACACGGTTTATTTTTGTTTCCTGCACACAACACAGCGCAAACACAGTGTCCAAAGACTCACAGTCATTTTCTTTCCTTCTGCCACCTCCACTCCTCTCTCGCAAGCTCCGTCCTCTTCTAACCAACTCAGGCTCCTTGAATGGAGTGAGGTGGACCCTTTTATAACGCACCTGGATGTGCTCCAAGTGCTCCCTGATGATCTCCCTGCAGCACTTCCTGGTGTGGCGGAAGTGCTGCGGTCCCAGGCTCCTTAGTCCTTCGGGTGCCTCCTGGCAGTGGCCACTGATCCTCACAGATGGCTGCCCTCTTGTGTCCTGAGGAAGGAATTTCCCCTCTCCTGGGGCCTCATGTATAACGCCGTGCGTAGAACTCACACTATAACATGGCGTAAGCACAAAAGCGGGATTGTGCGTACGCACAGAAAAATCCAGATGCAGGAATCTGTGCGCACGCATACTTTCACGTTCTTCCACTACATAAATCCCAATCAGCGTGAAAAGTAACGCACGTGCACGCGCCTTCTGTCCCGCCCCAACTCCTCCCAGAATTACGCCTCTTTGAATATGCAAATCAATATAAATAGCCTTCTGTGAAAAGACAATGGGAAAAGCACGGGGAAAATATAAGAATTTCAGCGAATACCAAGTGGAGGCAAAGGAAAAACGTACTATTTGTTGGTTTAAACAGTGGTATAATCAACAAAAGAAAGTTGATCAAGTGACAGAGTGTTGGAAAAACTCGAAAGATCAAATTCACAAAGTCGCACAGTGCCCGAAATAAAAAAGAAATCACATATCAAAGTCACCGTGAAAAGGCAAGTCGTAGCCCACCGTCTGAGTGTCATATGAAAGCTTATTAGGGTACAAACAAAAAACATAGGCACACAGTGGGAAAAAAGCACGAAATGTCAACTTTAATCTCAAAATTTCCACTTTAATCACGTAGTTTATTTTGCCATTAAAGTAGAATATCATAAACTTCATCTTAAAATCGTTTATTTTACTAGTTTCTCAAGTAGCATGTTAAATGCTTTGTTCTGTGTTTGATCTTCTATGTGCTCTATGTGTGTGAATCACTACGTGCTTCCGTTCTTTCTCTTTCTCCGACAGGACACAGAATCCATTACATTCGAGATATTTCAGCTCTCTGAATAATTAAAATACTGAGGTGTATACGCGATATAATTTTCATGATGATAGGAATGAAAGCATGTTATTAAACATGGGAACACGGTGGCGCAGTGATTGTTCATATCTCACGCAAGATGCTTGCTGCACCATGTGCGACCTTCGATGAAATAATTTATTACAGAAGTACTGTCTCTTTCAAACGTACTAACCTCCAATTCCTGTCCATACTTTTCTTTCTCCAAATACCCAATCGCCACACAATCAGCTCTGTAATAGACGTTAAGCCATTTGTAAGCTTAGAACGCCGATTCTTCAAAACTTTTAAGGAACATTGAAATATCTTCGTAGTACATGTTTAATTATTCTATCCGTCTATCCTTCCAGTGTCGCGTCAGCACCAGCAAGAATACAGCGCAAGGCAGGAGCTATCCTTGAACTAGCCATACGCTGCGGCACCGTGTCCTCACATGTTTAATTATTAACAATACAGATTATTTAAATGAAGTTAAAGTTTTATCTGTATACTATAAGCAACATATTTTGCTGCATTTCATCTTAAAAATGATATTGTCATCATACGCGCTTTATAAAGTAGCGCAGGTTGTGCAATATTATAACTGTAGTGCAAGTTTACAGTGAGGTGATTGTACTTATAAGTACAAACAGTTCTACAAGGAGCACTTGATGGACTGATTGAGTGCGTTTATAGTTCTTGGGATGAAACTGTTTCTGAAACGCGAGGTCCGTACAGGAAAGGCTTTGACGCTTTTTGCCGTGGTTGAGGTAGTGTGTACTTGAAACTGTATACCGATAATTCTCTTTCCGATCATCTGCTGCTGTGATTCACACTCAGATACAGTGATATAAATACTCCGAGTGGTGCAGTGAGAGTAATATGGAAAAAGATGATCCGCAGTGGCAACCCTTAACGGGAGCAGCAAAAAGAAGAACAAGATGCAGTGAGCGTAACAACGCTAAAGCAGTTATGGTATTTGGAATACTATGGCTATTCCCTGAACCATTATATTGCTACAGGTTAATTACAATCAGATGCATTACACTAATAAACAATATGCAGTTAATTTCAGTGTATTTATAAAGCCGCTTCAGGAATGTGGAGCTAAGAAAGAAAGGATGAGCACACAGGAACAGTAGTTTGACCATTCTGTGGACCATTATATTGTTACAGGTTAATTACAATCAGATGCATTAAATTTATGAACGATATGCGGTTAATTTCAGTGTATTTGATAAAGCCGCCGCCGTGGATGTGGATCTAAGAAAGGGTAACCACACAGGAACAGTAGCACTGCTTTGACGCTGGGTGCCACCAGTCTGCAAAACCGAGCGGAGAAATTGCGTACGCCAAGGTATGAGTTACCGTGAAAATGTACGTGGCTTTACGCCAAGTTTAGGTTTTATACATCGCGATTTGAGCGTGGAAAGGTTCGTACGCAACATTTCTGTGTGTACGCACCGTTTATACATGAGGCCCCTGGTCCCCTGCTTCTCTAGGCCTCCCGGTGGGGCAAGGTCCCTGGCCATCTATCACAATATATATACAGTATATTTTAAAATATACCATAAAGACTAATTATAATATACTAGCTTGTGTAAACCCATGCTGTAAAAAGTCCAGGCTCCTAGAAACTTGAAATTGTCGGAAAAAAAATTGAAATGCAGAGTCGGTGGTTTTGTTTTTCCAGACTTGCTTGCCCCCCTTGTCTATCTATAGTTTCTCTCTCGTTTGTCTTTCCTCGGCGGAGTCACTTTGGCGACAGAGTCGCTTTCTTTCAGCTTCATGCTGTAGCCTCGCACTTCTTTCTTCTTCCAACTCATTAACTTGAGGCTGCCTTGCTGGCTCTTTCAGCTTCATGCTGTAGCCTCGCACTTCTAGGCCGCCTCACACTTCCGGGCCGGACAGACAGACACACACACTTCCGGTATATTTTAGAGTACGTAGATATTTCAATATATTTTAATAAATTTAGCATATTAAAGGATATTTGTAAAAATACATTAACTTGCTTTTGGAAGTATTATACACAATAGGTATCTGTTAGGTATTTCTTATATTGAGGTCTATCTTAGACCAACTCTCACAGTGACACACAAATTATAAGCCCAGTAAATAATGTAAGACAATTAAGTAATAAAGTTGTAACCTGCAATGTTCTATTTTCAATACAGTACTTGGTATGTAAAGGGAAATTTAAAGTAAGCAATTTCACATAAACTGGTTTTTCATTCTTTAACATTCTAGCTTTTTTATTATGATTACAACTTGGTGCTGTGTATTTTGTATTTTTCTGTGCTACAAGAGAATCCATGCGTAAACAATTTATGAACAGCCACTTTGATACCCCAGAACCATGTCTTGTTAAAATTGTTGATGTGACAGAAGGTCTCTTCATCTCCAGAAATTAACATGGAAGAGATACACATTTACAAGCTGTTAAATCTACTGTTAGCACTGTAAAGTCTGCCTACTTAAAGAACTTATTCTGAGCTACAGGGAGTTCAAAAGAGATCAGATTCATTGTGGAGTCTGTTTTTAACTTGTTACAGGTCAAAAGATAAGACATGAATGATCTGTCAGAAGCATATGGGGCTGGGTGCACAGTATATTGCATGCCTTAGACATAATATATTTGGAAATACATTTTGTTGTGCTACATTATATTTTAGATATGATCTTAAAATATATATGTAGAGTACAGTACATATAGATAGATAGATAGATAGATAGATAGATAGATAGATAGATAGATAGATAGATAGATAGATAGATAGATAGATAGATACTTTATTAATCCCAAGGGTAAATTCATATATATTGAGAGATACTGTTTGTCCACATATTTCTTGGGTATATTGCAGTCTATTTCATTTTTGTAAGTGCTATTTTTTTTAATGAAGTGTCCCCACCATAAACGGACACCCTTTTTTATTTAAGGTCTGGTGTTAACCTCAGCACAAACTTATTCCTCTCTCATATGAAGTCATAGTAAAATTTCATGGAAAAAATAATGTTGACACTGGGAGAATGTGCACACTCCACACAGACAATGACAGGGTGTGTTCCTAATTTCTAAACATGGCAACACTTTAATATCAATTATGATAATAATAACAATACTTGTTAATTAATATAAGAATAAGTGTTGGAATGGAGTCCCATCTAGATCTGTGTCCTACATCGTGCCTTATGTAATCAGGACACATTCCTGGTAGTTTCCTGAGATGGTGTAATAGATAGATAGATAGATAGATAGATAGATAGATAGATAGATAGATAGATAGATAGATAGATAGATAGATAGATAGATAGATAGATAGATAGATAGATAGATAGATACTTTATTAATCCCAATGGGAAATTCACTTGGATGGAATGCTTCAGTGCATGAATGAACCGATCGTGGAAAGCTCATAGAACTAATCATTTTTATTTTTCTAACATGTTTGTCCAAGATGACTAACAATGCTAGTATTATGGTGACCCAAAACTTGTTTAAATTTCAGGTTCATGAATTAAACATTACAATGCCTTCTTTTTACAAATGTACTACTTCAAAAGAAGAAAGCACTGAAAAGCTGTGGAAAAACTAAGGCTTATTGTGAATACTTCATGTACATGAAAATGGCACGTATCAGTTTTATCAAGGAAAGGTTTACTCTTTATAACATAAACCACGTTTTTTTTAATGTGGACCCACAGTATAACGTCAATCTTCTGATGCTACTTTTATTTGCCTATTCTTGCACTTACTAGTCTTTGGAGATATAAAGTTCACAGTTGTAATGCACCTGCACCCAGCACTGCTGTCCTCAAAGTTATGCAGGCTTCAGTCAGGAATGACTGTCACTTAAGCTTTCCTGTCGGAGACGTCTCGCCTCACTCCTGATTTACATAACTGAGAAACAAATTGGGCTCCAATCCCCCAGTCAAAAAGCAGAACATGCAAACACTGAAGCGGACTTTAGTACATTTTTAATCTTTTGAGTATTATTCAAATAGTGCCACAAATGAAAGCAAAATAAAGTGTGGCAATTCACACTATACAACCCGGAACTGGTCGCTGTTTAGTCTTTCCAGGTGGCACATTGCTTGTTGGCAGTAACACCGGGCATTCTTGGTTTGACTTCCCCTCTGCTTTCTTTTCTTTGATCAGCTCTTTTACTGATCTTATCAAGCTAATCTACAGTAGATATGATGTGGTACTGCCATCAAGACAATTTTGTCTTTTTTAAATGTAGGTTTTCTGTCTCAAAAAGGTGATCATACCCTTAGGCTATCAAAGCACAGGGGGTGTGCATACACTACTGTTGTAAGAAGCACCCTTGGGGCAGCGTAATGTGATCTTCACAGAAGATGCATCTGCTTATCTCTTACAAGCAAACAACATCACCCAGCAATATTCCTAAAACTGCAGACTTAACAAAGTCACAGAGTTTTTACACTTTCTACTTAAACCAATCATCAAAACATTCAGGTAATTCTTAAGCAAATACAAAAACATTAACAGACAAGGTTCAATTTTCAGTAGCCATGTAACATAACAAGCTGTTTTAACAAAGCAGGCATAAAAACGGGGCATAAAGTGTCATTGTAAAATTAAACATTACAAAAAAAAGTTCTACTCCAGTCTCCAACTGCCAACAGTGAAGTGAGCCAGCCTTTAGAGTAGAGTTCAGTTAGAAGGAAAAACATATATTAAAGAAGCAGTTTTCAACTTTAGAAATGTTCCTATTATATTCTTTAAGCTTGATATAAATAACTTACCAAAAACAATTTGACAAAGTGGAAAGATTGCCTCACCAATTCATTAATGCAAAAAAATAAAAAGTCCTTGTTAACAGTAGTAATGCTACAAGATGACATGTTGGACCTTTTGACTCCCTAAAACGCACCTGTTGTTTTAGCTTTACAATTGTATTAATAAAATTCTATGTAAAAAATAAAACATTATTCTACTGTTAGACTTTAATGTTACTTTTTCTGTCTTTTGGAAGAAAATAACCGTGTATATGACCTGCATCTTGAGGTTAAGTGATGTACTAGCTATTCTAATACTTTTCAGACAAATTATATTTCAGAAATTCTCTGATATTATGAGACAAAGTGCATGACTGTCTTAGTATTTGGGAAAATTGGACAGTTAGAACATTAGAACACTCTAGACGAGAGGAGGCCATTCAGCCCAACAAAGCTCGCCAGTCCTGTCCACTTATTTCTTCCAAAAAAACACCAAGTTGAGTTTTGAAAGTTCCCAACATCTTACTGTCTACCAAACTACTTGGTCGCTTATTCCAAGTGTCTATTGTTCTTTGTGTAAAGAAAAACTTCCTAATGTTTGTGTGAAATTTACCCTTAACAAGTTGCCAACTGTGTCCCCGTGTTCTTGATGAACTCATTTTAAAATAACATTCTCGATCCACTGTACTAATTCCCTTCATAATTTGAAACACTTCAATCATGTCACCTCTTAATCTTCTTTTGCTTAAACTGTAAAGGCTCAGCTCTTTTAATCTTTCCTCATAACTCAACCCCTGTAGCCCTGGAATCAGCCTCGTCGCTCTTCTCTAGACCTTTTCTTGTGCTGCTATGTCCTTTTTGTAGCCTGGAGACCAAAACTGCACATAGGACTCCAGATGAGGCCTCACCAGTGTGTTATAAAGCTTGAGCAGAACCTCCTGTAACTTGTACTCCACGCATCATGGCGCTATATAACCTGACATTCTGTTAGCCTTCTTAATGGCTTCTGAACACTGTCGGTAAGGCGACAGCTTAGAGTCCACTATGACTCCTAAATCCTTCTCATAACGTGTACTCGAGATTTTCCGACCATCCATTGTGTATTCAAACCTAACATTTTTACTTCCTATGTGTAATACTTTACATTTACTGACATTAAATTTCATCTGCCACAAATCGACCCAAGGCTGTATGCTATCCAAGTCCTTCTGTAATGATATAACGGATTCCAATTTATCTGCTAATCCACCTATCTTGGTATCATCTGCAAACTTAACCAGCTTGTTACCTATATTCTTATCTAAATCATTTATATATATTAAGAATAGCAGCGGCCATAACATTGACCCCTATGGAACATCACTCTTAATATCAGCCAGTTCTGATGAGGTTCCTCGCACCATCACCCTCTGCTTCCTGTGTCTGAGCCAATTCTGCACCCATCTAAAAACATCACCCTGAACTCCCACTTCTTTTAATTTGATGTCCAGCCTCTCATGTGGCACCTTATCAAATGCTTTCTGAAAGTCTATCTATCTATCTATCTATCTATCTATCTATCTATCTATCTATCTATCTATCTATCTATCTATCTATCTATCTATCTATCTATCTATCTATCTATCTATCTATCTATCTTAAACCAATTAAGGGTTTCTTTTTATCCAACCATGCTGACAATGCATCTTATTACCACTAGTCTGCTTTTCCATATCACACCAGGAGATGGCGGTGTCTGCTCACAACTGCATACTATCTGCCTTTGCGCTGATCTTCTTAATGTGATGCATCTCACTGGCATTAGCAGAGCAGCCTGACAAGCCATCTGTGTAAACACCAGGTGACGTCTAATGGCTGATACACCAAATGCTACCCGCCACACATAGAGGTAGTGACTTGAAAATGCTTTGGCTTTTCAAACATCTAGATGTTAGGGAAAACGTTTTAAATTGAAAGATTGCTATCAGGCAATTGGTCATAAATGAGCAAAGTGCTTTGTCCTCAGAGTGTGGCAGGCTTAATGTTTGCCTTCAACTTTTTTTTTTTTTGTTATTGTGAAAGTTTCAGTTTCTCACTAAAAAATGGTGAAGACGCAGCTCCAGTGCTGGCTTAAT
Source organism: Erpetoichthys calabaricus (assembly GCF_900747795.2). Taxonomy (NCBI): domain Eukaryota; kingdom Metazoa; phylum Chordata; class Cladistia; order Polypteriformes; family Polypteridae; genus Erpetoichthys; species Erpetoichthys calabaricus. The sequence goes on along the minus strand of NC_041409.2, from coordinate 95,619,874 downwards.
GTTCTTACCTGCTCTCCAAGACCCTGTTCTGAGGAAAGGGGGGCAAATCTATCAATTTCATCCATTCATGAGTTTAATGAATTTTCTTTATTCAATTTTACTGTGGCAGAAAGCAGCAATCGATACTAAAAACATCAAATGGCAGACAAAGACCAGCTGATGAGGTATGGCATTATATACTGAGCTCTTCTACACATTTTGGGAAAATATGAAGAGTTGTTTGTTATTAAACCTTATTAGCTGAATTACCTACCATTGCTAGAATATATTCATATAATGAGTTTACTGGTAAGAAAGAAATTATTTCTGTGTCTTTTAAATGCTGACCATTCCTCACTGCTGGCTACACTACCTGTCTATCAATTTCACTGCTCTCGTGAGTTGAGAATTTATTCTTTTTGTGTGTGATTTCACTGTAAGTAGGACCTAACCTAAACAATACACCAATTCATTTCCATTGACTAAACCATTTCTGTGTGGTAAGGAGGTTTTGGTACTGCATTCCAGCCCATTAAACTCCTGTTTCTTAAGATAACTTTTAAATAGATTAGATTAAATAAACGTTATTAATGCCGTGGGGAAATTCAGATGCATGCAGCAGCAGAAATATAAATAAGAATAACAAGAATACAGACAGTAGTACTAGGGTGTTGTACCGTGTTAGCCATTATGAATGTAGAGAAAAGCCAAGCAAAATGACCCTTTTATTGGCTAACTAAAAAGATTACAATATGCAAGCTTTCGAGGCAACTCAGGCCCCTTCTTCAGGCAAGATGTAATACAGAGACTGGAGTTCCCTGTGTTTATATACACACTCTAGGACAAAAAACAACATTGGTAAATCTTTAAATGAGAAATTTTAAATGTAAAAAATTAATAGATTCATTCAGGCTAGGGTTAATTTAACAAGTGAGAAAAGAACAATGTATTGTCAAGATCTCTTGGTGCTCTTAAATATATAAATATACCAGTAATGGCACACTTGACCTGAGCATTCCTAGTTGTCCTCCTCTTTCTCTGTACATTTACCATTCGTTTGCTCAGAGGTTGATGTGCTTGCTGCTTCCTGAGCAGCTCTTCTTTTCACCACCCTAGCGGCCCGCTTCTTCTCTTCTTTCATCTTTTCACATTAAAACTGATTAAGTCAGTGTTTGTGTTGCAAGTACTTAGTACGTTTTCTTTAATTTTTCACTTAAGCTGGCACTTAAGTCTTCAATCTGCCTTAAGAATGATTTAAGATATGAAGAGGTAGGGGAAGTGACAACGAAGGTGGTAGGGATGAGAACGGCGCCCATACACATGCGCCACACGGCCGCCCTAATGTGCGCAGCCGAGAGTTGATTCTACAATAAAATAAAATTAAAATAAAAAGAGGAATAACCTTGGAGGTCAATCATCACCCCGAAAGCAGATAGTAGACGTCATGTAGTATATGTGTACCAAATTTCAGGTCAATAGTTCAAACGATTTGTGAGCTACAGGTGATGTAAAATACTGGACAGACAAACGGACAGCCACGGTAGCGTATTATATAAGAAGATTTTAAAAGTCATTTTATGGATTAAGCATGTATCATATATATATATATATATATATATATATATATATATATATATATATATATATATATATATATTGTAAGGAGAGACAGAAATGACAAGAAAAAGGTTTGGGCATCCACCTCATACACTTTACAGTTCAGAAAAAAAAAGAATCTCAAACAGAGTAGTGACAAAACAGGACTGTTAGGAATCTGAATGAAGAACTAGAGTGGTTTCCATTATGGGGATCTGCTGGGTAAGGAAAAAAATCTTTAATGCACCCAGTCAACCCCTGTCCTGGCATACAATATTCAGCTAAGCCCATTGACTGCCTCCTTCGCGCACATGTATGTTTATATATTGTGAAGATCAGGGGTGCTCCTGCTGCCCTAACTTGACACAAACAGGCAGAGACACATGTTTTCCACACAGCAGATGTTTATTCCTGTGCTGCCGCATGTGTGTGTGTCTCGTGCTGTCTTGTGTTGGGTTGGCCACAAGAATTACAAGTGCATCTCCTGTCTGCAGACGAGAACAAAATCCCATCTGGGATGCCACTTGTGAAGCCCATGGTCACCGCAGCTGCCCTAATCCCAACACAAACAGGCAGAGACATGTGTTTGCCACACAGCACACATTTATTCTGATGGGGAAGCACTTGTCTTGCTCCCAACAACAGCACAACACAAATAAACAGCACCAAAGCCCAGTCCTTTTCTTCTTCTTCTCTCTCTCTCTCTCTCCCTCCTTCTCTCTCTCTCTCCCTTCCTCTCTCTCTCTCTCTCTCTCCCCCTGCCTGCATCCAAATCTGCCTCCACTCCTCTCCCAGCAAGCTTTGTCCACCTCCTCATAATTCTGGCTCCTCGAATGCAGTGGGGTGGCTCTTTTTATTCTGTTCCTGGGGGTGCTCCAGATGCTCATCAGTATTACCTGGAATCACTCCCAGATTTGGTGGAAGTCCATTGTAGGGCTCTGCAGCTCCCTCTGGAGGCCCCCATGGAACCCAACAGGGCTGAAATAAACTCCAAGTCCCAGCATGCCCTGCGGGAATCCGTGGTGCCACAGCCACACAGGAGAGCTGCCCTCTAGCCTCCCAGGGGAGGTAGTGCCTTGGAGATGCTCTCTCCCCAATACCTTTTTATTCAGTCAGTCAGTCAGTCATTCTCCAACCTGCTATATCCTAACACACGGTCACGGGGGTCCACCAGAGCCAATCCCAGCCAGCACAGGGCACAAGGCAATATATTTATTATTCAATCAGGCATTGCTTATTACCCTGTTCAAAACATGTATACAGTTCATATAAAAAGTAAAAAAGTGAAAGCAGTAAATATGTTCTACAAATCAATTAAAACAGTATTTGAATCTACAGTGGCTTTGTAATTAATACATGTATGTATGTTATTAGATGCTTACTTCCTATGTTTTTTTTCCTTTTAAAACATTTTCTGGCCATTATGAAAATGCATAATAAAACAAAAATACTTGTGACAGAGAATATTTTCGTATATAGTAATTTAGATATGAAGATATTTATTGCAGTTTGATCTCATGAGTCTGATTTCTGAATGAGAGATTGTTTCCAGAATAATGCTGAGATGAGTTTGCAGGACTGGCAGTGGCACTGCTGGAGATGAACTGCATCACTGCCCACATGGTCTGAATTTTCTTAGATTTTACAGTTTTAGTTAAATTTAAACTGACTCCTTTTCCTTTTTATTTCAGTTGATTATACAACAGAGAACTGCCTTCGACTTGGAGTATCAGGTCTGGTGGTGATTGTACTGCTGATCATCATGAGGGAGTCTTTTTGGTCCAGAGTGACTTCATCTTGTGGATCCAGTGATGCTGCATAGACTTCAGGTCAATGGGGCTCAGAAAGTGGTCCTGAACATTAAATCAAACAGAAACAGCATTCATCTGCCTGAGTGTCGTACATGGTATAATGTGAAACTATCTGGTGAAAGAGATTAAAAGATAGCATTCAAAAGAGATCAAAACAGGCAATCGAAAGGTTAAAAGAGAAACCAAAAATAAAATTGCTTATGAAGCCAAAACAAACAGCTAGTAATTTCATGAGTGCTACTCTAGTAAAAGATGTGTTTAGAGAATTTCAGAGCCATCAGGAACACAAAAGAAGAAATCATTGAAAATGAGAAGGAAACAGCAAATGAACTGAGCAAATATTTCACCCAAGTATTTTTAAAGGAAGAAACAAATGGAATGCCCTATGCAGAAGTAAAAGCAACCTCTGAGTTCATAGATTTTTAAATAAAAGAATCAAATGTTTTTCTAGCCCACAATATGTTGAAGACTAATAAAACCCCCAGACCTGATGCCATTTTACTAATTGTATTGAAAGTAATCAAACACATCATTATAAGCCCTAATTAGGTCTATTTGAACACTCACTTGAGAAAGGAGAAGTAACTGAGGACTGGAAAGCTGCAAATGTGACATAATGGATCCTGGTAAATACAGACCAATAAGTCTTACTTTTGTGCCATGTAAAATGATTGAAGATACAATAAGAAATAAATTAGAAAAGTACCTATTTGAAAACAACAAAGCAAATAACAACCAGCATGGATTACAGATGATCTTGCCAAATGAACCTTGAAGGTTTTTTTTAAAAAAAAGGCAACCGCAATAGTTGACAAAAGCAAAGTATGCGACACAATTTGCTTCGCCCTTAAAATACAGCTTTGATACGCTCCCATATTGAAGATTAATTATAAGAATTGAATCCATAGGCATCAGAGGTAACCTGCAAAACTATATATTAAGTTGGGTAACCAGCAGGAGACAAAGAGTACAGATTAAGAGGAGAATGAAACACATGGAGTGGGGTCACCAGCAGAATCACTCAGGGGTTGGCAGAAGTGAGGGCGTGGTCAGGAAGGGGAAGCGGGGGCTGCTTGTGCTTTAGCTGGGCTTCCCTTCTGGCGATCTGTAGAAGATGCAGAAGAGACATTAGTGCAATTCATCAACCCCTGACTCTGCATCTTACCCTCAGTTAAATCTTTAGACTGCCTCTCATGCACACACATATGACACATCTTTTCATTTTGTCTTCTGACTTTGTTAACATTTTCCTGACCCTTCTTTTGAATACTTCCTTTAATTTAAACAATGGATTTATATTCTTCCACTTTTTAAACCACTACCTGATTATGACAGTTTACATTCATATCCAGTCCAGCTGCCTTCCTTATATCTTTAATATGCAACAAAAAACAACTAATCACAAAAAAGTCAAATATTGAGAAACATTTCTTTCCAGAATAAACCATTCAATATTCACTGACACAAACTTGCCAGACATGTAAGGGAAGTGTCAATATCAGAGTTAAAACTTCAAACTGCTCAGACAAAGCCTACATTATCACAATGGATTCAATAGTGCCAGTTTTGTGGTATCTCAACAAATTATCGAACAGTCACTGATGCTGGCTGTGTTCATTAATGTCTTTTCAAAGTGGTAAAAAAATGTTTATGCCGATTTCAAATATTAAAAATTATACATTCAAGATATTCTGTTACCTGCAAAGACAGTCAGAGACAGAGAGGGGCTGAGCTGTCAGCTGATCACTATCTGGTTGTATGTTAGATCAGATGGCAGGAGAAGACGCAGAACACACCAGGCAGACCCAAATGTATAGTGAGGATGTCCTGGGATTGTTTGGCAGATACCCCCTTCAGGGTGATCTTCACCTCACATCTCTAGATGAATTTCTATTGTATTCTGAGGGAGGCTTAGGACGTTTGACCTGAATCAACCAGGTTCCATGACTCCAGTGCTAAGGCTGATGCGCCTTGATGTAAGATCATTGGTGTCAATCATGACAGTCATCCCCAAATCTGTGTTGGATGCCAGTGGTCAGACTGAAGAAGGAGTCATTCTGAGATTGATTAGTTTGAGGGACTCCAGAGGCCGTTGATGGGTGCCAGCAGATCTAGCAGAGCATGGCGAGGGCAATTACAGATGTAATCTCTGATGTCAGAAAAATTCATTGAGGCTATGGAAAATGACTTTTGGAAAGAGTGCTGCTGACCCCACCTGGTGATAAAGTCAGGCGGTGGAAGGAGCACTTCGACAACCTCCTAAATTCCACTGACATGCCCCTTTTTGAGGAAGGAGAGTCAGGGGTCTCGAAGGGGGACTCATCCATCACTGGAGCTGAAGTTGCTGAGGCCGTTGAAAAAAAACTTCTCGGCAGCTGGGCTCCAGGGGACTGATGATATGCTCCCCTAGGTCTTAAAGGCCGGTGATATTGTGGGGTTGTCTTAGCTGACATGACAATTCAATGTTGTGTAGAGGTCGGGGACAGTGTGTCTGGATTGACAAATTGGGGTGGAGGTCCACATCTGTAAGAAAGAGAAACGGAGGGTGTGCTCCAATTTGGGGTAGATCACACTTCACAGTCTCCTTGCGAAGGTCTGTTCCAAGGTTCTGGAAAGGAATATCTGGCTGTTTATTGAGCCTCAGATTCTGGACGAACAATAAGGATCTCATCCTGATGGAACAGTGGACCAGCCTTTTACCCTCACGAGATTCTGGAAGGTTCATGGGAGTATGCCCAACCTGTCTACATTTGTTTTTCAGACTTGGAGAAGCTTTTTAATGGTGTCCCTTGAGGGTTCCTGTTCTTGTGAGTATGGGGTCAGTGACCTGCTGTTGCGGGTTATTCTGTTTCTGTCAACTGGATGGAAAGCTTGGTGGTTTGCATTACTGGCAGTTAAGAAGACTTGTGACTAACTAGAATCTGTGCCTTGTATTCATGATATTTAAAAAGGAAATCAAGACACAGAGGAACAATTAAAAGCAGTCGAAAGGGGGCAAACCCAAAGAAGAGGAATGGTGGGGTCAGGAATGGGATAAAAACCAAACCAATACATGTTCTTTGACTTTATCTTTAAGTTGAACCTTCTGTACTGATCCTAATCCTACTGTACAGCCATCTCATACTGATACTTTACTCTTATCAGTACATCTTCATTAAGATTCTTTATTTTCTAGTAATATTTTGGACTTACTGTTTTTATAATTTTACATTATTACTGTGAATTGCGCTTGTGTTTATTTTACTTTGCCAAATTTCCCCTTGGGGATTAATAAGGTTCGATCAGTGTAATGTGTCTTGTGACAGAGTGCTATATAGAATTGGTTTGCAATAAAATTGTGTGTAATAAATTTGGCATAAAAAAAAATGATATTCCACCTGCATCTTGTGGTTTTACTGAAGATTTATTTAAACACAAAACAAAGGTCAAATCAAAAAGAGAACACATTGTTTTGAACTTGTAAATGAAGATAAAAACATTTCTGTTGCTTAAGATGAGAGAACTGCATACTTGTATAACATAAGGTGAGCCCAGCTTTGACACATCAAGTTCATTTCCCATGTTAATCTGTGACATGTTCACACATCTAGCAGAGACAATTTCTGAACAAGGTGGGTCACTATCACTGAATTCCACTTCTGGGGTCTGAGTCACATGTGTATCCCTATCACAGATTGTGTGATGTTATGCATTCCTGACATGTCCCATAGGTGATCCATTTTGTTCTTTGATATCTTGAAATTCTTCATTAGAAGTGATATTCTGTGAGCTCCAAGATGGTCTTCTGTTCTGAATTTCTTCCAGACTTGCATTATACATTGCAAGGACAGGCTTTTGATCCCCCATGACTCCAAAAAGATTTTAATTGAGTTCAAAAATTGGATGGATAGATGGATGACATTTATAAACTGAAACATCCATGTGAGAGATGTAAGCCAGTGAAATGGAGAAGGTAAACTCTGAGCTCAGAGGTTTTCAGTAGCTGGCTAAGAGTCGAGGCTCTTGCACTGAGTGCCATCACTTTGTTTATTTGAGATCCCCTGCAATTTTCACATATATCATACACAAGAAGAGGTGAGAAAATGATTCATGCAATGAAGCACAGTAAAGTGGAACATTGTGCAAAGATGAGTGTGCAAGTAGAAAAGAACTGAAAATCTCATACTGACCTTGAAGTATTTTGACACTCTTGATATCCTTCTGCTGTGAAACATTCTGACCTGTCATTGTTTACACATGTCTTAAACAACTATTATCATACACTGATCATTTCTGTATTATCTACAGTTAGGTCCATAAATATTTGGACAGAGACAACTTTTTTCTAGTTTTGGTTCTGTACAGTACCACAATGAATTTTAAATGAAACAACTCAGATGCAGTTGAAGTGCAGACTTTCAGCTTTAATTCAGTGGGGTGAACACAATGATTCCATAAAAATGTGAGACTGAAAAACCAAAGATGCAGTGAAGCTCTTTAAGCGCACATCACATTTATCAGGATTTCGGGCTGTTTCAGTGAGTGTTTCTTCTGTATTTGTAACATTTAATTCATGGTGATTGTGGTCTCTTAGTGTTTTCTTCTTTGGTTTTGTTTTACTGTGTGTGTGTAAACACACTGCTGTGCACGGCTGTTGTTGCTTTGCATGTCACACACATTTGAAATAAAGCTGACTATGCCGAAGGTCAATGTCAGTTTCAGGGTGGAGTTTCAGTAATTTTATTGTTTGTTTCGGAATAGAAAGACAAATTTCTAATTTATAGTTTATAAGTGTTACAGAACAAAGAGGTCAAATGAAAAATTAAGTGCAGAAATCTTTGTATTTCCCGTCCCACTGTCCATTTGGTGTTGCTGTGTTGAAGTTTGTCACCCTGTCTTGTTGGCCTTTCCAAACAGCTCTATGTGACACACAAGCCTGTTTCTTTGCCCTCCAGGCCTTTGAGCCTTGCTTGTTTATTAACTTTGAGAATATAAAAACAGTGTGCATCCTGATGAGTGTTACTTTGTGAATTTTTAGCATCTGTCTGCATTGAGCACTTCGTCTAAATGTGAAGGTTCTGGGTGACTTGAATTAGGAATAATCATTCACTTGACAGACAACCAAGGAAACAAATAACACCAAGGCTTCTAAATACGGAGCTGCTTTCTACTGTCATTACTGGCATTACTGCTGCTTCTTGTAATTCTGCAAAAATAGTTTAGACTGAAATAGTATTCATCATAAACAGGAAACTGAAGACATTTTATTGCCCTTGACAAGAAAACTGCATGCTAGATTCACTGCCCCTCGTGGGGTCTCTTCATCGTTTTTGATCTTGTGAGTTTCAAATGTCACTTTTTTTTTGTGCCACAGATGCACAGATGCACCACTTCCTTATATTGCCTATGCAGTCGTGAGTGACCACCGGTTAAGACATACAGGATGAGCCAGTCCTGGGCATGATGCCAGTCAATCACAGGGCACACTCAGGTACATTTACCCTGTTTGGTCCAATTTGAAGTCACCCATTAACCTAAAACACACGCAAGGATGTGGGAGAAAAAACGTGACTTGAGCAGGAGGAAGCAGCACGACCCACTGTGCCACCATGAAATTTACAGTATTTTAAAACACTGAAAACTAGAAGTATAAAAAAAGGTGGCATCACTGAGATGTTTTAACACATTCAAAGGAGTCATTTCCTGTAAACTTACAGACTGCAACTGACTGCTGATGTTGTTCATTTTTATCATCTGTGGTGCTCACTTGAGGACAAGTGCAGGATGCAGACCTTTGAATTTTGCCTCCTGATTTGTAAGTATGGGTCTCATTTTTAACTGCATGTTTTGATATTTTTTTTATCAATTTCAGATACTGGAAATTTGTATTTATTTTTAAAATGGACTTGATAATAAAAATACATTCTCAGTTGCAAAAAGAAAATTCAGTGCACTTGCTTATATTTGAGGTGTGGGGTATTACAGAAAGTTGGTGTGAGAGACATGGAGGAACATTGTAGGGACTCGCTGGCGCTCTGGTAAGGATTCCAATAAAGCAGCAGGGCATTTGTCCAACTGGTGGAGTGATGTTCTGCATGTCACCATTTTAGACAAGCAGTGTAGAACAAAAATGAGCTGTGTGCAATATGTAGTAATACAGGAAATATCTGAGGTGTGGGGTATGAGAGCAAGTTAGTGTGAGAGACATGGAGGAACATTGTAGGGACTCACTGGCACTCCAGTAAAGCAGTAGAAAGATTTTCCAACTGGTCGATTGAAGTTCTACAACAAACATGGCACCATTTTAGGAAACTAGTGCAGAAAAAAAATAACTATGTGCAAAAACATAGTAATGTGCAGAAAATAAGGGCAATATTAATATTAATATTAATAATGTGTATAAAAGAGAAATGTGCTCAAGTAAACTCCATGGAGTGGGTTAGCCGTCAGACGCATACAGTAAGTGGCACACTGCTATTATCCCAGATCTACGGGGACCAAGATTGATTTCTGGCAAACTTCAATTGGATTTTCAAAGTAAGTTAAGGTGAATTCCTAAGATTAGCCTTAGGGAAATGGTCAAAATCAAGTCAAGTCTGATCAATTGCAGGAAATATGTGTTCCCTTTATAGAAATATTCGTATTTTTCATATTTTCATGCTGGGTCAGCTTATCACAAATACATTAGTTTGGTATTAAGAGTTAGAGAAATGGGGTGCAACTGTTGGGCTGACATATTCAACAGATTATTTTTTGTAATAAATATTATATTTTTGTTTTATACGTTTTATATGTTAGAAATGTCTTTATCTGTCTCATTTGGGGCCATACAGTGATAGAAAACACAGCAGCGCACACGTAGTCTCACACAAACTGATTTATCCATGAGCCGACCTTCATCATAAACTGCTCTCCTGTTTGCTGAGTTGACTCTTGAGATACCAGAACTTTGGTCGTTTACTCATCCAAGTTTAAGGTCAAGTTCAACATTATTGTCCTGTCCATGCAGTGTAATTAAATCCTAACTTGTGCGTCTCATACAGACTGGTGACAGCAGCACAATATCAACAGCAGACAGTGAATACAATGTCATGCATTAGAAACACTTTTAAACAACATACTGTATGTACAGTTGAAGGAATACACATCACATCAGCTCAGGTAGTTGTCAGGGCAGGCAGCCCTTGAGTAACTTTATGACTAAACAATAAAAACTGTCCCTGACCATACTGGTGCAAGTGTTGATGGTTCAGAATGGAGGGGGGAGGACTTTGCAGGATGGCAGAAATCTTTAATAACACTTAGCTTTTCTGTGGTAGTGTGTGTTACTTACTGTATATCCTGTTCAGAAAGAAGTTGCATGGCTATGAAATTAAAAACTGACTTCATTACCCTCTGTATTGCCCTGTGGCACTGGGCTGAAAGGCTGCACTCCATTCTACATCTGTAGAAGGTGATAACAACAGATGGAGATATCCATTGGTCTGAGAAAGTAAAGGAACTGGTGAGACTTCTAGATATGTTGTGCCAATTTCAGGGTTTAGTTTATAGTGAATCTCAGACATTTTAAACTACAATATCTCTCCAGAGCATTCTCCCTAATCTTAGACATCCTCTCTGAAGTCAATGAACAACTGCTTGATTGTCTGGACATTAATGGAAAAACGGCTGCCATTAGGAAGGTATCTTCTCAGTAAGATGTTTCATCACTACTGGTGATCAGGCCTCTAACATTAATGCTGTCAGTAAATCAAATGATGGAGCTGGAGCTGTGGCTGGACACACCATCATATCTGAACTTGTGGAGCAGCAGGTGTCACAGCACATTACTCTGTGAGGTGACAGTGGTCAGGATCAGCTAATGCACACATGCCAAGTTCTCATAGTCAGGAGTCCAAGATCTTGTTGTAGACAGAAATAAAATCTAGAATTTTGGTGATCCAGATTGATGGTGTGTTTTGTTTATGGTAGAGTAATTTTACTCTCCTTTCCCCTTTTGTATTATTAACATGTAGCCTTTGTCAGAATGCCTCAAATCTCCCAGTCTTACCACTGTTTATAAGGTATTGTACCATATAACTTCTCCCCACCTTCCCTTCTACATCTATAACCTCAGGCAATTAGGTATAGTAAAAGACAAGCAGGAGTTAAGTGACACTTTAAATAATGTATTATTGATAATATTCATAAATAATAACAGTATGCAAAGTACATTTGAATATTGGCAACCATACAACGTGATGAATGGTGATGTGTAGTTTCAGGAGGCACACAGACTTGTTAGTTACTTAAAATGTCTCTAGTTAAGGCATCATTTTGTGGTCAGCTTTGTTCAGAACAGGCTGCATGCCTGTCTCAATATGACTGCCGAGCTGTGTCCTTCATTGTGTCGTCCTTTTCAGTTCATGGTGTGAGATGGTCATTCATCAGTTTGGTAAGAGAGAGAGAGTGAGAGCTGGGTAAAGCAAGCAAATTTATAGGTTTTCTGTCCAACCCCTATAGCCAATAGGGCGTCATGGTAATTAAAAGCTTTTGATACAAGCCAATTCCAAACAGCAGAATTCAGACCAATAGGGGAATATAACATCTTCACACCTGCCACCCAAACCATATGTTAAGGTAAACCTTGGCAGTTAGGCAGCCTGGCTTTGTGTGGGGTTTGAGAGAGAGGCTTTAGCAAAGAAACACGTTGAGGCACTTACCCCAAACTTTCTCGTTAAATCAAAGAGACCCATTCCTAAAATGGGGGGGGGGGATAAACATAAATGCTTCTCACTAATGTAACACAAATATTACATTGCTTTGCCTATGTTACAAATAAAGACAAAAAAATATTTATCAACTTGTATGCAAAATTTCACATCACAACATGGTGCAACATGGCTAAAAGTTGAGCTGTGGTCTGTGAAGAGGACTCTGGCACTGCATGTTTTAATAGTCATTTACATGATGCAACAGAGCAGCTCACAGTCACAGCAGGAGAACGAACTTGAGATGTGACACGACTCTCTGTGGCTTCTTCAGAGCAGCAGTGCTGGAGTGATTCAAGGAAAATACAATCGGTAGATGCATAGGTTAAAAGAGATTATAATCTACTGCTAAACTTCTAAAATATTTGCTGTATAATGCAATTGGAGAAAAAAACATACAAAAGTAATCAAAAGTAATACAAATGTTAAATGATGGCATAGCCAAAGCCTGCTTCGTTGTTGTAACAATAGTCTCTAACTCAAAGGTCATAGTTGGATTGTCTGTTCAGCTGAGAAAGTTAAACATAAAAATACAAATAAAGTTTTGTTTCATTTTGATATTCAAGCTCATACTTTTTATATTAATCATTAAACAAGATCATTATGTATTATTGTGAGTGTGGAATATACTGATTACAAAATATAAATGTAAATGCACTGAATCACAAGCCTGTGTGGGCTGTTCTAAAAAATTATCCTTTATGTACAAATATCCCATCTATCTATCTATCTATCTATCTATCTATCTATCTATCTATCTATCTATCTATCTATCTATCTATCTATCTATCTATCATTGAAGCCTAATCAATGATCAGTAATCAAAGTCAGGGAGAAAACAGTATCTATCTATCTATCTATCTATCTATCTATCTATCTATCTATCTATCTATCTATCTATCTATCTATCTATCTATCTATCTATCTATCTATCTATCTATCTATCTATCTATCTATCTATCTATTTGTGTTTTTATTGTTTGCTTTTTTAGTGAATTCTCTTTCTTGTTTTCTTGTTCTATCTTCACTCCCACCAGACCCCCTTCTGTTTTATGAATTATATTAACTCAACACAAACTTATTCCCCTCTCATATGACATTTCAGACCTGATACATAAAGTGTCAAGCTGATCTCTTCCTTTTTTCTCTTCTTCTTACATCTTTTTTTCATTTTTTTCAGGTCTGATTGCAGTGATGCCTTCAGTCCATAATGCAGGTAAGTTAACTGGTTTTCCATTCTGCAGTTTGACTTCCACATTCAGTCTACGTCTCACACTCGTCTCTGCTCAGCTGTTCTTTGATTCTCCTCCAGTGTTTGCAAGTTCTTATCGTGTTCTCTCCAGTTCTTCTCTGACTTCATCAGTACACCGTTATGTCTCACTCTTCATTTGCTTTTCTAATTTTGCTTTTCTGTTCCACAACAGTTGCATGCTGATTGTTTCAGTCTCTGTAATCAATAAAGTTCATTATTCTGATTTTTGTTCCTTTACTTCACTCATATTGGCTGACATTTGTGGAATTTTAAATTAATGATATTATTAGCACACACTTTGCTCCATCACAAAGTGTTTATAATGTCACAAATGACTCGTTATATCAAATGGCTGGCATCCCTGACTCCCTGTTATTTTAAGAATACAAAAAAGAGGAGAAAACAAAACTAATTTTATGTTAGGCGCCTGTATGAAGTGAATGACTTGTTTTTTCCGATTTTGGTTTCCATCATTTCAGGTTGTGTTGCTCATTTTTATTAACTTTGGCCTGACTTCTGTTTTATTTCCTGTGCACATCTTGTAAAGCTGCATCTCTTTAGGTTCTCTGGCAGCGGTCTGGTTAAGTGACTCGGCTGAAAGCTTAGCTATTTTTCTTTATTTTCTTGCTTTTGTCAGACTATCCATCAAGCTTATTTGTTTGGGTTCTCTTGAACACAGCAGGCCATCAGCCACTTTGTTACATTTGTCTGTGAAGCCAACTCATTCCCATCTATGGTGGCTGCAATTCCTCCTTCCATTTCTTATGCACACAGTCTGATGACCGGCAGCCAACAAGTAGCTGCTACACAATGTGTGCCTCCATGACTGACCAGCCCTTAGCCCTCAGTGTGTCTTTCAGTCCTCAGAAATCTCCTGGCATGTGGCTGAAGTTTCTGCAGGCAGCCTTTGTAAAGTTTTGAACCGTTTTATTGTGAAGAATTCTGAGTTTTGACATCTACTGCTCTTCACCTTTCATCAAGATCTTGTCCACACTAACGAGGATAAAGTAGAAAATTCATACTTTTTAATTTGTTTTGGCTTTGATTATCACGTATAAAGCATTCCACTGGCTAGAGCATCTGACTTGTAATTTGTGAGTTCAGGGATCAAATCCCATTCCAGTCTTTGCAGTTTGCACATTTTCTTGGGGTCTCTGTGTTCTTTCTCAGGGTGGTCAGGTTTTCTCTCGTTTCAAACTTGTATGACTGAATACGGACTGAGTCGGAGCAAGTCCTGCAGTGTGCTGCTGATCTGAGCAATGCTGATTTAGCCTTACATGTCATGCTGAACTTATTAAGTATAGTGGACCAGTAAAAGAGTCCTAATAACTGCAGTAACTTAAAAATTGAATAAAAAAGAAACTTCTGACTTAGCAGTCACAGTTGCAGTGAGACATTATACAGGCCTACAGCTGTTGGTATAAAGAAGCTCCATCGTGTTTCTTGACACACTGTCTGCTGAATGATTCATTGGCTGAAAGTCCTCAGTGTTGGTGTGTCACAAAGAGGATGTGCAGCATTGTTCACAACGACACTCAATGTTGTCTTTATTCTCTGCTCCTCTACTGCTACCTGGGGTTCCAGAGTGCGTCTCGTAACTAAGCCTGACTTTTAGTTAGTTTGTTAATTCTTTGGGCCTCTCCTGAAGTGACATTACTAGCCCAGCAGACCACAGTACAGAAAATTGCACTAGCCATTACCAGAACTGTAGAAGATGGTAGCCATTACCAGAACTGTTCAAGATGAAGATGTAGAAGAGGAGGTCACGGCCCACATTAAGGGAAGGGCCTGCTCTGCTCGTTCTTCTCCTGTTCCTCTGTGTTCTGAGACGAGTCCCAGCCATCAGTGATGTCAGGAATACTTAGTGCAAAAATGGCGTATTCGTGAACAGTCAATGTGAGCTTAGACAGGAGCATCATGCCTCACTTAATCTGATAATTACGTGATCCCATCTATCCATTTTCAACTACTTTAATTCAGTTCTGTCAGTATCAGATGTAAGTCATTACACTAACCTGGACAGGGTGCCAGTCCTTTAGAGGACATTCACTTACAACAGACCTGTTTAGGTTTGACAGTCAAACTAACACAGTCAGCTTCAGGGAGAAGGGAAAAAATAAAATACCCAGTGAAGAAGGAACAGAGATACTTGGAGAACATGCATACACCGTACTGACAGCGACTGGGTTCAAATTCAAATCCAGTCTTCCAGCACTCACTACTACAACATAAATGCTGTTTAAGTGAATGTATTTTAATAAAAAAAAAAGAAAAATAATAATTTAACAGTGTTTTACAGTAAATTTCATCATATGACAGATGGGGTGTTGGACTCCAGGCCTGGAGGGCCGCAGTGGCTGCAGGTTTTCATTCCAGCCATCTTCTTAATTACTGATCAGTTCATGCCTCTAATTAATTTCTTTTGCCTTAGTTTTAATTAACTCAGGCCCCTTAGTTGTTTCTTTTTTCTTCATTAGTGGCCAAACAATAATGAGACATAAAACAAGCTGCCACATGACTAGCTCAACTGTGCCCATCACACAATATCTGGAAATAAAGAAAGGTGAAGGTCTCAGTAAGGCTGATCTGCTCAGGTCACCAAAACATTTTGACAGTGTTCTTAGAAAAAGCAGAAAAATCAAAAGTTTTGGAAATGTTTGCTGTAGCAGAATGAGAGCAGCAACAAGCTGTGGAATTAAGGAATGGGTTTAATAAACAGTGAGAATCGGCTTCTCTCTTAGAAAGCGAAACTGGTGGGAATTTGAAGCCCCAGTTTAGCTGGTCATCTGTTGGTTCATTTCATGTCTCATTCCTGTTTGGCTGCCATTTAATGATGAATCAAATCAACTCAGAGGGCCAAATCATAAAAACAGGGCTATTGAAATGGAGGGGAAAGGAGTTAATTAGCAGAGAAAACTGATTAAGAAAAGGGTTAGAATGAAAACCTGTAGCCACAGCAGCCCACCAGGCCTGGATTATACAATGCCATCTTTGTTACGAAAGCTATAATCCAAACAGATTATGTGATTTCTCTGGTTCACAAAATGAGTATTTGGTGTGGCACTGAACCTGTAGCCTTGAGGGGTCTAGACCACCTCCTCAGCCTCCATCCATCCATCCATTTTCTAACCATCTTGTCCAGTTCGTGCCACCGGCTGTAAGGCAAACAAGGCACCAGCCCATCACAGGTTACATTCACACACACGTTTTCTCAACTACAGAGCTGTTTTAGATTTGTCAACATACCAAACCTCTTTAGAATGTGGAGGGGAAGTTGGAGTACCTGAAATAACACAACTCACAGGCACCAAGTAAACATGGCAACTGCACACAGACAGCGACCAGGAGCAGAAGTCGTAGTCTGGTCTGTACAGAGATGAGGCAGTAGCACTAAGCACTTTACCGCCATGCCACCCTTATGGAAAAGAATGACATGACCAGCAAATAAATACAAAATATGTCAGAGGATGACCCTGAGGGTCTTAAACTGGTCACGTTTCCCTTCTTGTTTTCTTTGCTTGTTCTTTCTTGGTGACAGCCGCAGTGTTTTGAATTCTGTCAACTAGCCTATGGACTTCCATTTAATTATAATAATAATAATAATAATTCATTTTATTTATAAGGCACTTTAAATTTGTAGTAAATCTCAAAGTGCTACATAAAAAAATTTTAAAAAGACACAGCCAGATAAAAACAAAGATAAAACAATAATTAGAGCAATTTTGTTAATATGCTTTCCTAAATAGAAAAGTCTTTAACTGTTTTTTAAAACAATCTGCTGTGTTCTCAGCTTCTCTGGTAGGGCATTCCAGAGCCGTGGAGCAGCAACTGCAAAGGCTCGGTCACCCATTGTATGAAGTTCGGTCACAGGGGGGCGAAGGCGGTGGGTATTTGCAAGACGAAGGTTTCTTGTAGTGGATTGAAATATAAAAAGTTCCTTAAGATATTGTGGAGCATTTCCATGGATACACTGATGAGTGAGAAAACAAAGTCTGTATTCAATACGGAGGTGAATAAGGAGCCAATGAAGTGACTGAAGGATTGGTGAAATATGGTCATTTTTCCGCACCCTCATTAGGATCCTTGCAGCACTATTTTGGATTTGTTGGATCTTTTGAAGGCTCTTGCTGGGGATCCCAATGAGGAGAGCATTAAAATAGTCCGGCCTGTAGGAGACAAAGGCATGAACCATCTTTTCAGCATCACAGAGGGAAAGGCAGGGATGGAGTTTGGCTATGTTTCCGAGATGAAGGAATGCAATTTTACAGAGGTGATGGACATGTGTTTCAAATGACAAATGGGAGTTTAATTTGACACCCAAATTAGTAACAGAAGGGGGGAAAGTAATGGTATGACCAGAAAAGGAAATCCAATTTACGGAGGAACTAAGTTGATGGTGGGTACCAATTCAAAGAGCTTCAGTTTTGGTGCTATTCAGCTTAAGAAAGTTCTCGGACATACAAGCCTCAATCTCATCCACGCAGGAGGAAAGAGTTGATGGAGGTGTAAGAGAAGTTGAATCCAGTCTCACATAGAGCTGCGTAAAATCGGCATAGCAAAGGAATGAAACTCTATGCCCGTGGATGACGTGACCCAGGGGTAGCATATAGATATTAAAAAGGGTTGGCCCAAAGACTGATCCTTGTGGGACCCCACAAGTGACAGTGTGGGTACGAGATTTATCATCCCCCAGGGCCACAAACTCAGCCCTATCTATAAGATAGGACTCGAACCACTCCAAAGGAATGCCAGAAAGTCCAATTATAGAGTGAAGATGATGGAGGAGAACATCATGATCTACCGTATCAAATGCAGCGGTGAGATCCAGAAGGATAAAGATTTACTGACATTTACTGAACTGTTCAATAATTCACGTTGAAATGATAGTTGGGTTGTGAAATAATTCATGGTAGTGGTTGGTTTGAAAGCTACCTTATACTCAACAATATAGAAATTTAAAAATGTATTAAAGAATTACATCATTCTGTTATCAGCGTAAATGCAGCAGGGGTGTCGTCTCAGTCAGCTCTGTTTAAGTCTGTAATTCTGATTTCTTCTTCCCTGCAGAAAAGCCAAAGGTGAAGATAAGTAGTGGAGAAAAGCCGGTGTATGTTGGTGACACAGTGACCGTGGAATGCAGCCATGAAAGCGACAGGAGTGACTCTACAGGCTGGAGATATTGGTGGTACAGAAATGGGGGTCACCCATCACAAGGCCAGAAGACTGAAAAAGTCACAGTGGATCAGCCTGGCAGCATTACATACCAGTGTGGTGTTAAAAACGATCACTACACATCCCCATACAGTGATCATGTTACACTGACTGTTCTGGGTAAGTACGTGAATACAGACAGATGAGAATTAAGCAGCAGTCACTCTCTGTCTACTACAGATGGGTCAGTAGAGAGGCCACCTTAAAATATGGCTACTCTGTGGCTTCACATGATGGAAGTTTATCTCACTGAAAGGCTGATAGATTCTTTTAATTCATTTTGTTCAGAAAACAACTGTAAAGTCACATACCTCCCACTTGTATCTTTGACTTTCTCTAAGTTGACACGGCAAAGACACCAACAAGAAACTGAGCAGAAACTTCAACCCATTACTGAATTTATTAACAAGTTCATGGTAATAATCAGCTCAATTTCACTTTTTTGTGGTCACTTGTGTTTCAATTTATGAGGCTCAGTTCTCTGAATGCCATTTACATTGAACTGCGGTTCAGCTTCTTTAGCAGGTTCAGTGATTCTGCTTTAGTGTCTCTATGAGGTCTACAAAAAATGTGAAGATTCTCCCACAAAGCACACAGGAAGCTTTCATTTTATATTCTCTTTATCATTTGTGACAACTCTAGAGGGTGTAGCAGCCACTCAACCTGACACAGACGAACGCAGGGAGGCACACTTAGAAAAACACACTGGTTTTATTTTCTTTTTCTTCATTCATGGGTAACATCTTCTCCATTCCCACAAATACACAGCACAGTCCCAAGCGCAAAAACAGCACACTTTAAACACAATATTCTCTTTCTTTTCTCTTTCTCCTCCACTCCTCCTTGGCATGCTTTGTCTCCCTCATCCTGGCTCGTCGTGTACTGTCCACTGGCCCTTATATAAGGCACCCAGAAATGCATCAAGTGCTTGTTGCCCCATTTCCGACAGCACTTCCGGGTCTGATGGAAGAACTGCCCACACGGGCTCAGGAACTGTTGCAGCGCCCCCTGGCGGTGCCCCCGGATCTCAACAGGGCTGTATCCAACTTCATCTCCCATAAAGCCCTGCGGGAGTCCGAGGCACCGCTGCCACTCAGGAGGGCTGCCATCTAGCATTCCGAGGAAGGTAATGCTCTGTTCACACTTGTTCCCCTGGTCCTTCCAAGAAAGAGGCGTCCCGGCCGGGCAAGGGCCCTGGCCATCAACGACACACTCTAATGCTGTCTTTCGGATGTAATTTCTGTTTTGAAAATTTTTTTTCATACCAGACACAATGTCACACACAGCTGGAGACACAGAACAGTAATGTGACAATAACATTCATTATGGTGATGGACACCAGAGCAGCTGACCATCTGAGGCTCACAGCTGAATAAATCCACTCTGGTGGACGTTCAGTTAGGACTGAGACAGGAATGTGAAAGTGTCTACTAAATCACTGGACACTCTGAACCTGACTCCTATAAAACATTGATGGAGAGTCACCTGGTAGTATAAAGAAATGGAGCCAAACACACCTGAAACCAGGTGGAATCTGGACTGGGCCCACTTCTTCTTGGCTGTGTCAGGTCCACAAGTGGCTTGTCAGGTTTCACTGGGACTGTGTCTTCTTAATAACCCTAAAAGAACGTAGATAGATAGATAGATAGATAGATAGATAGATAGATAGATAGATAGATAGATAGATAGATAGATAGATAGATAGATAGATAGATAGATAGATAGATAGATAGATAGGGGAGTGCTGCCGGAAGTTTGTCATCGTGCACCTGGAGCACATCCGGGGCAAGATAAAAGTGGCCGCCTCACTCCACTCAGAGAGCCAAAGGCAGGTGGAAGAGGACGGAGCTTGCGAGGAGTGGGAAAGGCACTATATGAAAGATAGATGGACAGACTGAATTTTTAAAGTGTCCTTAAAAAGTAGACCCACTCCAGTGCCTTCTTGACCACAGTGATTTGAATTTAAGAGGGTATATGTCATCACAAAGTGTCCTGACCGACAATAAGTTCTTATGTTTTCTTGGTATTGAGTAACACGTTGTTTCCTGAGCACCATACTGCCAGTTTGTAGACTTCTTCATCCCCATTTGAGATCAGCCCTACCACTGCTATATAATTTTCAGATTTAATAATTGCATGTACGGGTACGCAGTCTTATGTGTACAAAGCTGAAAGGAGAGAATGTAGCACACAGTCTTGTGGGACTCCAGTGCTGAGTATCAGGCTTGAACAGAGGTGTTGTCCTAACCTGACTGCTTGTGAGCGGCTGGTCATAAAGTCCACATGCATGCTGAGTGGCTGAGACCGAGGAAGAGCAATTTGGTGATCAGCCTGTTGGTCAGTTTTTGCAGCAATGTGAACAGTGCTTAGGGGCCTAATGTCTTGCTTCTCCTTGCTCTCAATCGCAATTGTTTTTCCTTGTCACACAGCTACAGTGTCACCACACTGAAGCATCATGTGACCAAATTCACCAAGCATACCATGTGCGGTTTGGTTGTATAGTACCATTTCATGCATCAGCTTCATCACTTTGAGGACCAGTTCCCATTCTCAACACTATAGTTCAATTCAAGTAATGGTTCCATTTCAGTTTGTTTTAAAATTGCCTTTGCAGTTTTCGTTTGCCATTGTGCTTTTAGTTGGAGCCTCCGTCCCACTCAGGAATACTGATGCGATACCACAGAGTGGCAAAAGGCATAGAAATATTTATGATTCTTTTGCAGCATGGTGTTATTTCATCCACTAGAAGGCAGCAGAATACCGTCTTGAGTGATTTTCAGGCTTACAAGTGTAAAGACGATACACATCACCCTGAGACTGTCTCGTACTTCACCGTAATTGCATGGGATTCTGGGTCAACAGTCTTATGAAGGGATTTTTTAGGTTAAACTTCACTTCTTTTGAAGAATATATTTACCAAATTTCGAAACAGCCCATTCACTGGGAGCTGAAATACTTTATGTGGACAGACAGACCAGACAATGTCAGTAAGTACTTCTCATTTTATATCCATCCATCCATCCATTTTCCAACCCGATGAATCCAAACACAGGGTCACGGGGGTCTGCTGGAGCCAATCCCAGCCAACACAGGGCACCAGACAGGGAACCAATCCTGGGCAGGGTGCCAACCCACCACAGCCATTTTATATCAACCCATCAAAAAAAAACAAAAAACGATAGTTGCTTAATCAGAATCAGAATTTGCTTTATTGGCCAGATACACTAATGTGTACTAGGAAATTGTCTTTATAGTATTGGTGCAGCATACAACACAGAATACAAAAGATAAATAGGAAAATATAAAATACAAAATGATAAAATATGAGGCAGCATGCAAGGGCAATGCAAAAAACATATTATTATTACAAGACAACAAACCAAAGTGTTGGGGTCTGTTGTCAAGTTGTTAAAAAGTTCCTTTATCATTTGGCACTGTAAAGATGAAGAATTACAGGAGTAGCAGTGGGCACTAGGCCGATACTCAACTCCAGACAAGACATTATTGTACAGCAGGCCGCACTGAGGCACAGGCCTTAAATCATGTATCATTTTAGAGAGCATATTTATTTTTCTTAAACACATTTTGGATTATTTTTAAATATTTCCCATTTGCAAATATATTAAGAACAAGGTGAAGTTATATGTGATTCAAAAGATTTTTATACTTAAACACAGGATAATTCCAATTAAAATTAATACTCAATAGAAACTTTCACTGCAAAGATCATCACAAGATGCATTAGAAGTAGAAGTGATTTCAATACAACAGAGCACATAAATGTTGTTTTGTTGTGGAATGGACAGATGATGACCCCATCCTCACCTTAGGTCTTTCTGTGCAGACCTGAGTGTCTTAAACCTTTGATTATTTCTCTTTTCGGTCACACCAGCCTGTTTCCGATATCAGGTGGACCTGACTCTGGATATGGCGACAGACCCTGTCAGTGCTCACTCACTCATCACCACAACTGGCTGCTCTAAAGTTGCCAGTTGACTAGACCTGCACACATGATAGCTTTTCCACTTTTTAACATTTTGTTAAAGTATTATTTATAACATTTGCCCACTGAATGATGCAAATGTCCCCTTAGCTCAGATGTTCTTCTTGGCTTTTAGCTGTAGTCGTGCTTACATTTAACAAGTTAGACACTGTCTGCATGGCGTAACATTCTGGTGCATTCGGCATGAACTGATATGAAAGTTGAAGCATTTCACATTTTTTATTTGCTTTATCCAAGAGTCAATTATTACATTTTTGTTTAATAAATAGTTTTGTACAAATGAGTCAAATTCAAAAATAATTGTGATAATTGAAACAATTCCATATTTTATTAGACGTCATTAAACGTGAGCTTTTTAACGGCACTTTACGATGAAATTAAAAACAGAGAACAAAGAGACTTGTGGTGGCTCAATGGCTTTCATACTCAACCTACTGCAGTTCAAGTGATGTGACAATGGGATCAACTGACATGTGTTAGTGGTGGAGGGTCTGTGACTGATTGTTGTTCAGTTTTGTTAAACATTTTTGAAAATATACCCAACAGAGCAGAATCCAATAATTAGAAATTGAAAAATAATTTTTAATACAAAATGATCAACACTCACAAAATATCAGTATCAATATTAACCTATGAAAGGAGAAAATGAACTGAAATAACTTCCTAATGTTCCTATTAATATTAGTTAATAAACAATAATTTGTTAAAATTATATAAATAATTAAGAGCTTGGAAAGGAACTGTTTTATTATATAACAGGTTTATTAAAGGCACACAATGGGCAAGAAGATCAGGGGTTTGTCACAACGGTTCGTGGATATCTGGGACTGAAAATCCAGGGGCTGGGAGCCCAAAATCAGGGAACTTAGCCACCTCCCGACACCACAGTCCATTTTTTACCAGCCCTATGCACTAGTCCAGTGTTATTAATTAATCAAAGCACAGTTTAGTTGCAGGTTGATAACGTTGGTTCTTTACAGTAATAATTTGCAGATAATATTGTTCAAGTCTTCAGTTCAGTCTTAGGTTTGTTTAAATAACCGATTTCCCCTTCCAATTATTTCCAGAGAAGTGACTTTTTTTGATTTAGTTAATTTATCTGGCGCACCAGGAGAGGGAGCTATTATCCAAGGTGCCTGCGCTCTGCCCAGCATTACATTTACTTGCATTGGACATCCGAGTTGCTGTTAGATGAGTAAAAGAGACAAATATACACAACATACAAGTTCAATCAACCTGCTCTCAAGGTAGAACTGAAGAAGTAAACTCATTCCTAGCTGAAGTCATACGGGACGTTTTTCCTCTTTTAGATGATTGAGTTTGCAAATTCACCAAGGGAGATACTGAAATATTAGAGCTTTGTACAGCACGAGCTGTTCGAGACACCTGAGTGAAAACTGAACTGTCTTTGAAGAGTGAGTGTGCCAAATCTCAATGGGGGGCTGAGTTGTTTTATGTCAACAGACAGACAGACAGAGAGACAGACATGGCCTTTCACAATAGGTGCTTCGTACATTATGAGAACACACCTATAAAGCACTTTGTTGTCCAGTTCATAGTAAGAGCTAAAAAATGTATACGTGTGTGTGCTAAATACAAGTATGCAAGCTAAGTATATAAGTCTGCATAATATTTAATGTTACCTATATATTGTGAAAGATGCCTGGACACAGACAGACACCAACACAGCCAGATGTCCAAAACACACACGCTTTTTATTTTCAGCTCTCTCCTTAACAGTCCTTTGCACTTCACACACCGAGCACAAATCAGCACAAATATAATTCACAGTCCTCACTCCTCCACTCAGAAGCTCTGTCCTCTGCCTCCCAACTCCGGCTTCCCGAATGGAGTGAGGTGGCCCCTTTTATAATACACCCGGGTGTGCTCCAGGTGCTCCCTGATGACCTTCCTGCGGCACTTCCCGGTGTGGCGGAAGTGCTGCATACCATGGCTTCTTAACCATCCAGGCACCCTCTGGTGGTGGCCATGGGTCCCCACAATGTTGAGCTTCTAAGATCTGTTCCCGTGGCCCCAACACCCACCAGAGTTGCTGCTCTCCCGTGTTCTAGGGGAGGTACTGCTCCTCTCCAGGTCCTTCCATCCTCCAGGCGTCCCAACTGGGCATGATACCCAGTCGTCCCCCACAATATATATATAACATTCAACATCTGTCTGTATGTCTGTCCGCTTTTCATGATAGAACTACTTAACAGATTTAGATTGCATTCTTTTCTTTAATTTGCTTGAACATTCCAGTTGATTTTGCGAATTCTCTCATCACGCTAAGTATCATAGTTCGTTTGCGGCAAATCTGAGAGAGATGCAAAGGGCTGAGGGAAAGGGGGGCGGGGCCTTCCTCATTCATGCACCAGCCTCCGTTTGAGTCGGTCTACGTCTCGCCATGTGTTGAAGCGCACCCTGCCTCCGCTTAGGTAGCGATACATGTTTGTTCAACAGACATTATTGTCTAGAGATTGTTAAGGAGTAACGTTTGATGTTTTTGAGAGAGAGATCAGAGCTACGTGTGTTTTAGAGGGTAGCTGCTAATTGCCAGAGATATCACAGACATGTGCTTTTCTCCCCACACGGGGGACACTCTCCCGTCAGAGCTGAATACGATCAAATACAGTGCCAACGTTTCACATGGAGCATACCAACCTTCCGCTTGGCCAGAATTACATTTTCTTTTATTTTTGTATTGATTTTTAAAGTTTGTCCTGTTTCACTACTACATGTGCTGGAGCCGCTCATTTGCATAATGGAGTGCCAGTTCATTCTGTTGGTGTTTCGTCAGGCTGATACAACTTGTCAGTGCCATTCCATAGCCATCTCCTTGAAGTGTCCATTTCCAACAGCTTGCAACAAAATACTAACTTTTCAAAATGGCAGAGTGGTCTTCATTTCCTCAACAGTCATGCAGTTAGTGAGAAAGACATATCGGGGGTCTTGAGCACTTGGTTGTCAGGTGGTGCAGCAGGGATGTTGAATGCTGTGTTGTCAGTAAATGTAGCGTGCCCTCAGTATGTGTAATCCCCTGTATATCCGGTTTGTATTTAACTGTTTTCTTGTTACTTGAACTTTGACTTTTTCATGTTAACTCAGCCTTTCTCTGAATTTTAGTTTCTAACACAACAACCCACAAAACAAAATTATTAACCACCATCTTCATGGCAACTTGCTTTGAACGACTGGTAATCACTCACATCAAAGCCTCCAACACAGCTGATCTAGACCAACACCAGTTTGCCTATCGGTCAAACAGATCAGCTGAGGACACCATCTGTGTGGCTCTACATGCTGCCCTCTCGCACCTGGAAAAGTCCAACACCTATGTTAGGATGCTCTTCATTGACTACAGCTCTGTATTTAATACCATCATACCTAACCAGCTGATCCAAAAACTCTATGCACTAGGACTTGCTCCGTCCATATGCAACTGGTTACTGGATTTTCTCACCAACCGCCCCCCAGTCTGTCAGGACGGGCAAACACACATCCTCCACCCTAACCCTGAGCACTGGTGTGCCGCAAGAATGTATACTAAGTCCCCTTCTCTATGCACTCTTCACCCATGACTGTCAACCCATCCACCAATCAAACATTATTGTTAAATTTGCGGATGATACAACTGTCATCAGGCTTGTAACAGACAACAGTGAAGCTGCATATAGGGAAGAGTTTCAGAATTTGAAAGAATAGTGCAACACCAACAACCTGGTCTTAAATACCAAAAAGACCAAAGAAGTTATCCTGGACTTTAGGACCACTAAAAAGACCAATCACAGTCCGATAACAATCAATGCAGATGCTGTGGAGAGAGTTTCCAGTTTTACGTTTCTAAGAGTCCCCATCTCAGAGGACCTGTCCTGGGCTGACAACAACTTGGCTATAATAGGCAAAGCACAACAACGCCTCTATTTTCTCAGGAAGCTAAGGAGAGCTGACCTCCCCCAGAAGCTGCTGGTTAATTTCTATAGATGCACTATAGACAGCATTTTAACTAACTGCATGATGGCCTGCAGGTACAACAGCTGCACCAAGGCTGCTAAAGAAACCCTGCAGCGGGTCGTAAAAACAGCAGAGGCCATTATTGGGACTGAACTGCCATCACTCGAACTCTCGTATAAGACTGGCTGTGTGAGAAGGGCCAGAAACATTCTCAAGGACAAAACTCATCCTGGAAACTCTTTGTTTGAGCTCCTCCTGTCAGGCAGACGCGTCCGGTCAATCCGCGTACGCACAAACAGACTAAAAAAGAGCTTTTTCCCATCTGCCATAAACTTTCTGAACTCTGAATCTCCTCAGTCTGAGATCATTTTTAATTGAACATGTGCAATAAGCTATATTGGTAATGTGCAATATACTAATGTAATACAATATAGAATATCCATCCATCCATTATCCAACCCGCTGAATCCAAACACAGGGTCACAGGGGTCTGCTGGAGCCAATCCCAGCCAACACAGGGCACAAGGCAGGAAACAATCCTGGGCAGGGTGCCAACCCACCGCAGCAATATAGAATATGGAATGTACTATTCATTAACAGGTGCAATAACAATTTATGCTGCTGTACTTTGAGCAATAATAATTTGCTCTGGTTACTTGATCACTAAACACTGTATATGACATATTTGGAATTATTTGACTTTTCTTTAAATGCACTTTGGGGCTGTCACAAAAAGTCATTTCGTTGTGTTACACAATGACAATAAAGTGCTTGAACTTGAACTTGTATTTCATAATAGGCCATTTCCATTTATTATTTTATAAATAAATGAAGGCAGCAAGCAAGAAAATGTTTATTCATCCATTTCTTCATTCATTCATTTTCTGCTCTCCACTTCTCCAGTCCACAGCAGCAGGAAGTGTAAACCTGTGTTAGAATATCAGCTATAAGATGGAGAAAGTGACACAGGAACACAGTCTGACCTGGGAAGGAAAACCATACAAATACAAAATAAAAGAAGAAAGGAAAAAACATGGAAGCTTCACACAGAGAAGGCACATTAGCTATAACTTGAAGCATAGGCCAAGTCTAGCAGTTCTTCTCAAACCAACATATCATTTAAATTCAGAACATTTCAAAATATTTCAAAGGCAGCTTGTGGATCACACCCTGACATGCACAATGGGGGATACCAAACCCACCATGAGTGTTTATGTCATGGAGTGTATAGAAGCCAGGAATTGTCATTAAGGCCTTGTTATATTTATAACCATTTTAACAAGTCAGAATTTTTTAATGGCATTTCTTAAATAAAAAGTACAGCAAACTGTTGAGTCATGACATGTACAGCATTTCATTTGTTTTATGTCATAATATGATTGTCCAGACTCATCTTTTTATTCTTACACATACAGTTTTCGTAGCTGACTTTGTCACAGATTCAGTGTTTTGTGTTTAAATTCTTTTTGCCCCCACAGAGCTCCCTAGTCAGCCAATCCTGAGAGTCCTGCCCAGTACATCAGTGTGGAAAGGGGACACTGTGACCCTCAGGTGTCTGTCTAAGAGTGGACTGACAGGGACAAAAGTGACATACACATTCCAGAAAGGACAGAAATCTGAGATTAAAAAAACTCCACAGAATGAGCACAAAATCAATTTAGCTAAACAGAACCATACTGGAAGTTATTGGTGTGAGGTGGAGGAAGGGAAGAAGAAGGACAAGAAAAAAAGTGATGAAGTGCAGTTAACTGTGAAAGGTAAGTGAAGAAGTCTACTCCACAGGTCCTTGTCTCTCTTTGTCTCTTCTTTGATGACATTTCCTTCTCTGTCTAATGACGCCATAACTTCTCTTAAGATACCCAACAGTTTGCATTGATAGAATTAAG
The DNA here is from genome assembly GCF_900747795.2 of Erpetoichthys calabaricus. Taxonomy (NCBI): domain Eukaryota; kingdom Metazoa; phylum Chordata; class Cladistia; order Polypteriformes; family Polypteridae; genus Erpetoichthys; species Erpetoichthys calabaricus. The sequence continues at coordinate 95,591,456 of NC_041409.2, read as the reverse complement.
GAGTCTGAGCAGCACCACACACTCAATGTCCAGTTCTCACCTAATGTTTCATTTTTTAAATGAATTGTGAGACATGACAAAAGACAACATGGACCTAACAGTGAGAGTCAGTTATTACAATGTGAATCTTTGGAGATATAAGGAGATATCAGAGAAACGTTAAGAATATCAGGGACTTTTCTTCATTCCGGTTTCATTAAGGATGTTGAATTTTCTTTTCCTATTCTAATTTCTTTATCCTTTCTGGTATTATTTCTTTATACCAGATTGTCATTTTTAATTTTCTCCAGATGTACAGTATATATCTTTCTGCACTCTATGTAGTTTAATTATTAGCCATGTTCAAACTCCTTGGAAGCTCTTTGTTTTTTTTTAAGCTTAGTAAAATTAATAGAAGACTATGCATTTTTTAAATGAATTTGTTCAGTTTTCATGATTCCCCCTTGTTCAAATTTGAGGTTTACTTTTTATACTATATCATGAACACCCCCCTCCCTTTTCTCCATCTTGTATTATGTGTTGTAGTATTGCTTGTGTTTTATGAAAAGTAGTGTCGTTTTTGCTCTTTGTTCCCAGTTGGAGAGGTGCTCATAATTTCGATGTAATTATTTTACAATGACAATAAAGGCTTTCAATTCAATTCAACTCAAAATGCATTTCCAGATTACTCTAGTAGAGGATGCTGTACTTTACAGTGATCACTGCATACCTTATACACACACACACACTCTAAGATCCTTTAAATATTTCTTGTTGGTATTAACCTGAAGACTTCATTTCTGTGAGGATGACTAGTGAAACCTAAAGACAGAAATACTAACGTGTCCTTAGTGTCCTGAGGAACAATGAACCACTTAAGAAAAGCAAAAATAAATAAATAAATAAACAAATAATAACATTTCTGATTTTTAGGATTTTGCACTGGTACCTCTGTTTACCTGGCCCTGAAAGTTCAATGCTGACAGTTTTACACTAAGACAGCACAAGATCTATTTTTATCGTAATGTTCTCCATTTCATTTTCTTGTTCTCTGCTCTTGTCAGCCACACTTGAATGACTGAACACCACCAGTCAACTGTACCAGTGCCCCTTGACCTTCCCCTGACTTTTACACACTAATTCTCTTCATGTTCTGTTTTCAGCTTTTTCTGTGACTTTGTCAGCTTCTCCTAGCACTTCTGTGAAGGTGGGGGACTCCATTAACTTGACCTGCACATGTGAAGTGAAAGAAAGCCCAGACTCAACACTCACCTTCAGCTTCCTAAGAAATAATAAGACTGTGAAGAGCAGCAGTGACTCTGCAATGTTTAATATCAAACAGGCTGATAAAAGTCACGCTGGCAGTTACAGGTGTGCTGCAGAGTCACCAGGTGGAGGACAAGCTTACAGCAAAGGGATAAAGATTGAAGTGCAAGATAAGAAGAAACATTCAACATGGCAGACCTCAACTGGCGCACATGAAAAAACACAACCAGGTAGAGTATAAAGTCTGATTTTCATATTGTTAAATCACAATGAAAAATGTACAAAGCATTTCTCATTTTTGTTCTTCACTTGATTAGAATATCTAAGTTCTGTTAGGACTCTTTAACTTGTTGCCTCACCTAACTCTCCCCTTTGTCAGCCCAGGATTTATTTAAAACTTAAGTCTAAAATAATTTTCTGCTGTTTGTGTTGATTTTAAAATTAACTGAAGTTTGCACTGTTTAATATAATATTTAATACACTTTCATATGTAATTGTTAGAAGCAAGTATTGATAGTTTTTGTTGTTGTTTTTCTGCTCACTTTATCACAACTTTTAAGTTGGCTTTGTTTCTTTTAGAACTCCTGAAGCTGAGGCCTCAACTAACACTCTTATTTAGCCAAACATTTCTCCAAAACTTAACTATAAAATATTATTATTATTTTTATTAATATGTTACCATGACATGCACCCCTTTAAAACCAGTGCTTATAAAATCAAATTTCTTGAAATTTTCTTATACAAACATTACAAATCCTGGGTTTAAAATGCTGGTAAAATTGTAGGTAATCAGTGTGGCTGCTCCAAAAAATGTGACCACATAGAAACCAAGATGTTTATAAACATCCATTGGTGCTAGAAGCATGGAAATAAGTAGAAAGATGCAAGTGTCTTGTTTGGTGTTAAGAGGAGAATGGAATATCAAAGACAGTTTATGATGTGTATGTTGTATGACGTAAACTACTACTTCTTCTTCTTTTGGCTGCTCCCGTCAGGGGTCACCACAGCGGATCATCTTCTTCCACATCTGTAAATAACAGTAAACATCCATAAATCAAAAGTTGAAATAGGCAAAAACAGAGGGAGACAAACATACTTAAGGTTTAGCAAATAATTTCATAAAGAATCATTTGACAACCTCTTCTTCTTCTTCTTTCAGCTGCTCCCATTAGGGGTCACCACAGTGGATCATCTTGTTCCATATCTTTCTGTCCTCTGCATCTTGTTCTGTTACACCCATCACCTGCATGTCCTCTCTCACCACATCCATAAACCTTCTCTTAGGCCTTCCTCTTTTTCTCTTGCCGGACAACTCTATCCTTAGCATCCTTCTCCCAATATACCCAGCATCTCTCCTCTGCACATGTCCAAACCAACACAATCTCGCCTCTCTGACTTTGTCTCCAAATCATCCAACCTGAGCTGACCCTCTAATGTCCTCATTTCTAATCCTGTCCATCGGCACACCCAATGCAAATCTTAGAATCTTTAACTCTGTCACCTCCAGCTCTGTCTCCATTGCCACCGTCTCCAACTCATATAACAGCTGGTCTCACTACTGTGCTGTACATCTTCCCTTTCACTCTTGCTGATACCCATCCATCACAAATCACTCCTAACACTCTTCTCCACCCATTCCACCCTGCCTGTGCTCTCTTTTTCTCTTCTCTTCCACAATCCCCATTACTCTGTACTGTTGATCCCAAGTATTTAAACTCATCCACCTTTCCCAACTCTACTCCCCTCATCCTCACCATTCCACTGACCTCCCTCTTATTTACACACATGTATTCTGTCTTGTTCCTACTGACCTTCATTCCTCTCCTCTCCAGAGCATATCTCCACCTCTCCAGGGTCTCCTCAACCTGCTCCCTACTATCGCTACAGATCGCAATGTCATCAGCAAACATCAATGTCCAAGGGGACTCCTGTCTAATCTCGTCTGTCAATCTGTCCATTACCACTACAAATAAGAAAGGGCTCAGAGCCGATCCCTGATGTAATCCCACCTCCGTCACTCCTACCGCAGACCTTACCACGGTCACACTTCCCTCGTACATATCCTGTACAACTCTTACATACTTCTCTGCCACACATAAACTACATAGATGTTAAATTGAATTAGTAAAATATTTTAAAGTTATTGTTTTGATATGAATTTTGAACGTTGTAAACACACCTGTGGTTCCCCCTTACATTGACTTTCTTCATTTTGCTCCAAAACCTGCTATTAATGCTTTTCAGGTTGTTATTAATGAGCTGCTTTCTCTTTCTTTGATTTCAGTTTCCCTGATAGTAAACAAGGTAAGTGGTGGGAGGCCTAACCTTTGCTTGTAAATGGATATTATTCCAATGTTCTCATTTTTTTTTGTCTGTGGAAACTTAAGTAACACTGAGGTGGGCTGATGCTTTTTTTTACTCTGGTGGCTTTCATTTAAATCAGTGTGGTGGGCACTGTTTGGGGGTGGGGTGCAGTACTACTGTCTTTACAAAGATGTTTAATGGAGGAAGCCCTGTGACTAATAACTGAGCTTGTGTGTGATTAGCATGTGGCATGAATGCAGCCCTGTTTTCTTCTATCTCTCTTCCGCTTTCATATCCTCACCCATCTTCTTTGTTTAAACCTTCCCAATGGTGAACTTGAGTACCATTACCTGGACTTAATATGAAAAGATCCAGCATCCTTTACCTTCTCTGCTGTAAAGGAATACACATCACTTTCTTGCAAGAGTCCAGAAGTTTTTCACAGCTTTGGACACATACACCGTCAGCGTGACACTGCCAGGTCTAGACACGCAAATTGCACGCGTACTAAAATGACTATAGCAGCAAGAGGAAGTCCCATTTTACTTCTGGTGCCAAGCAGAATTGTGCTGCAGTGCAGCAGTCAATTAGCCAGTGAAGAAGCTGTCTGTTGTTATGCTCCTGACTTTGTCCAGTCTGATAGCGGTCACGGAACATCGTATCTTTGACTGCTGGTACAACAAATAGTTCTGAGCGGGCATCAATCACAGTATCACCTGTGGTCATCGCTGCTCTTGTGAAAAGAATGAAAATAAATGCCATCAAATCGGAGAGGGAGAGACAAGTTCGTTGTACCACGTGAACGTCACTGAGAGAATAAAACTGAATAATAATAAAAAAAGTGCTAACTTTTACAAGTAGCCAAAATTTACATCGGGTGTTACAGACTCAAATTAAATGTATGTTTTTTATTAAATTATAGTAATAATAAAAATAGCAGCTAACTACTCAAAACGTGAAGTGCCAGGTCTTGAACTGGCAACCTTTCGGTTATAAGGCAGTAGTTCTTACATCCACACCATCCAAAAATACGTATTAACGTCCCGTCGATTGACATTTGAGCTTGGGTTTATAACTTATTGACAGCAACATGTAAATTGAATGTTTGAGTTTTCTTTTTACTTTGGTTATATTCTTGAATAAAAGCGCACGTGTTTGATATTTGGACTAAAGTCTTCACACATGATACACTTCACTTCATTATTATTATAACATGGAAAAGGTTTCTGCTTTTAGTATTTCTTGCCTCGCATTTCCTTTCATCCTACACTTACCCAGATCTTTGTAGACACGGAACACACATGAAATGCATGTATTCCAAATAACGATATGCTGTATTATTTACCCTATACAACTCCAGGAACCTCTCAAACAGATAAGGAGCCTTGCTTGAGATGGGAGAACTTTTTGCCCGAGTTGAGCTGTCAAGGTGGGGATGGGACAGCAGGGTGCTTGCTGCTTGTGCTGATCGACACATTTATAAAACAAAAGACACTGATGGAGAGGTGTGAAAGGATTTAAGGTGGGATGGGATTATGAGTTTTTTAATAGGCTTAAGGAATTCTAGTGTTAAACATTTGTGTCAGGGGCAACACCCAGCATGGAAGAGGGTTTGTGGTTACATGTGTGTCTGCTATAATGGACTCATGCTTGGTCCAGAGTTACATCCCGTGTTGTATACAGTAATCCTTCCTCGATCGCGGGGTTTGCGTTCCAGAACCCCCCAAGAAAGGTGAAAATCCGTGAAGTAAAAATCATATGTTCATATGGTTATTTCTATATATTTTAAGCCCTTATAAACTCTCCCACACTATTATAAACATTTCCCGCACAATTATACAGCATAAACCCTTTGTATTCTCCTAGATATTAGGTAAGATTCGTTGAAATTATGTATGTAAACACACTGTTCATATACAGTAAAACCTAAATATTATTTTAAAGATAACGAGCATCTCCGATATCACATATGTTACAGCATTACGACAGACAGGCCACCAGCAATAAATATGTACAATGCAAGAAAAATTGTATACAGTAAAATATGTGTACAGTGACACTAAACTATGTACATGTAATAAGTACTGTACGTAGAAAATTAATTATGGTTACTCACCAACAATGACACGACGACTTGTCTGATAACGATGAGTTTAATTTTACTGCACAACAAAGAAGAGCGTTACAGCTCTTTTAAAGGAGCCTCTTCAGGCGACTGTGTAGCACCGCCGTTATTCTTCTTCCGGCAGTCTTCAATCCAGATCCCTAAAGCAGATTCCATCTGGACTACCGCCTTATTACATCCACTTACAACTCGTTTTGCGCCCTGGTTAAAGGACACTGCGGCCGTAGATCTTATATTCTTTTCCTCCTTTTTAAATAAAAAGAATTGTGGACTCATTGATGCCGTAATGGCGTCCTGCAGCGGTGTAGCTGTTTCCTTCCTTCAACATATCCAAAATTTTTACCTTTTCGGCAATCGTTAGCATCTTCCGTTGGTGCTTGGGCACGACCCCTGAAGCAGTAGCAGGAGCACGTTGATGCTGAATGAGCAAGACGAGACTTCCTGGTTAACGCAGAAGAATCGAATTCGGCGCTTCGTCGGTGAGCCAATCAGCACACAGGAATTTAACTGCGTGCTCTGATTGGGTAGCTTCTCAGCCATCTGCCAATAGTGTCCCTTATATGAAATCAACTGGGCAAACCAACTGAGGAAGCATGTACCAGAAGTAAAAAGATCCATTGTAAACAGAAACCCGCGAATCAGCGAAAAATCTGTGTTATATATTTAGATATGCTTACATATAAAATCCGCGATAGAGTGAAGCTGTGAAAGTCGAAGCGCGATATAGCGAGGGATTACTGTATAATCCCGCTAACACACTGAAGTAAATACAATGGTAATAAAATATGTGTTAGCTAATTTTGACAGAAAGATAAATAATATAAAGATAATGCATAGTAATATGTTTAAATTGCATTTTTGGATATGTGGTGGTGAGTATCTTCTCTATAAATTACTTAAATTTTGTCTGGTTTCAATATACTGTATTTCACTTTATTGAATTTTATACTGCAAATTGTACATGTTAATCATTTAGGAAGGAGGAGGACGCTTATTAGTAGGTTAGATGTTGGCCTTAGCATCCCAAAATCTTCAGAGTGTTCTTTTAATGATTATAATTGATATATTTAGTAAACATATTAACAAATCCAAAATAAAAATTAACAACCCACAAAAACAAAAGAAGTAAAAAAGACTAATTAATGACTTGTTTTTGACATGTCTCAATAACTGACATATAGCTGAGCAATTCATTATGCTGTGAACTAGGAAGGTGTGAGCAAAGAAGTGTGCAAACATGTCATTTATTACTTTCAATTTTAAATGCCACTTTTCAGCCCTTGTCCACATGCAGAAAGGTTAATGAGTCAGTGAAACTCAATCGTAATGAGTGAAAATTTTTTGGTTGGTTTGAAATGTACTCCGATCAGCGTTCTGGGTTGATATCCCATGGCCAGCCATGTTCTGCAAGGATTTTACACCTTTTTACAGAGTCTGCCGAGTTTTTTCCCACCATGTTCTCTTAGTTTCCCACATCCTCAAAGAAATTTTGGTTAGGTTGATGTGAGTTCTTTGGGTCACCTTTCACCTTACCTGCTATATTCCTCTCTAACCTTTCTTCTTAATGGTTGCCTTCATGTTCTTATATGCTGTATGATTCACACTGGAGTTATTAGATTTCTACACCTTATACAGCCGTTTTTTCTGTAGCACCTTCTCATTCAGCTCTTAATTAACCCACTGCAGAGTTTTTTTAATTTCCTACTAATTCCAAATTTAGGTATGTACCTGTCCTGAGTTACATGTGAAACATTTTAAATCTGTTCCACTGCTCCTCTACTGTCTCCACAGTTAAAAGCTTATCACAGTCTATCCACCTTAGACTTTGCTGCAGCTGCACAAAATTTGCCGTACCAAAGTTAAATTTTACAGTTTTAGTCATTGCATTTGCACTCTTACAAAACACTGAGAATTGTATTATATTATGTTCACATGACCCTAAGGGTTCAATCACCTCTACACCCCCAATATTACAAAATACTAAATTTAGGCAGGCTTCACCTTGCAATGGTGGTTTAATATACTCTCTTAAAAAACAATCACTGATTACTTCTAAAAACTCCTGCTCTTGTGCGTTACTGTTTGCAAGATTATCCCAGTTAATATTAGTGTAGTTAAAGTCCCCCATGACTATAATATCGCCCTGTAAACTTGCCTTTTTAATATTACAAAAATGATGTACATTGAAATTACTGTTTGTATTGGGCAGTCTATAACACACTCCTAACATAAGGCCTCTTTCCCTAATGCTGTTCCAGATGAAGCCAGATGTGCTCACTAAGTGGGGCTCATTGTCCAATTGAAGAGGACTCTCATTCAGAAGATTCTGGCACATAACCATTGCAGAGAAAAATGGATTTATCTTCACAGCCTAAAGCAAATGCACCATTATTAATTTGTATGACTTTGTGAGAGAATAGATGGTATCTGAGAAAATGTATGATTTTAGATATAAAAAGGGGATATGTACTTCTCTTTCACTTGGTATAAATTGATGAATGGTTTTGAAATTTTCAGAAAGATTTGACATGGCATACAAAGCTGTGCAGATCATGGACATCAGAATGAGAAAAAAATCAGGGCTCTCTCATCAGTCTGTACTCTTCATTTATAAGTTAATGTAGCATTTCTCTTTTAATACATAAGAAAAAAAAAAGTTTGAATTCAAGAACTGAGATATCAGAATGAGATGTATGTACTCCTCATTTATAAGTTAATGTAACATTTCTCAAAATCACTTAATACATAGGAGCTGGGAACCAAAGTCTATCCTGAAAGAAGTTGAAAGCAAATCAGTAACTAACACTGGAAATATCACAAGTCCATAGTAACCCTAATCCCATACACAAACACTTTGGAATAGCTAGTTATCTTATTATGTATCCTCTTAGGGATGTTGGGGGGAAACTGGAGTACCCAGAGGAGTTGCTTTGAATAAAACTAGAATGCTAAGAAAAGTAAATTCAGTGCATCAGTTGCTGTTTAAACCACAAACAGTTCCCAGAAGATGGTTCATGTCATTGTGACCCTGTGCCTCTTTTTCCTCTCCCCAGAATCCCCTCTTACCATTGTTTTACTCAGCGTTGGACTTGGTCTGGTTTTTCTAATACTTCTGCTGTTGCTGTTTGTATACCACAAAACTCGAGGTGAGTGAACATCACTTATTGTTACATTAAACTGTGGGTGTCTGATTGTACTACGTTGTTCACTTTGTTCAGCAGCTCAGCATTCCGCTTGAGTACAGGAAAGACAGACTGAAGAAAGTGTGTCAGTAAAAAAGTGTTTGTAGGATAAGAACATCAATGGAGGTCAGGAATAGAGAAGAGCCCTTTGATTAGTCGCTAAAAAGCAAGTCTGGTGTTGGAAGATAAACGTAGGAGAAGAAAGAGAAAACAGAAAATGGCTTTACAAGCTATACTGCCTAGCAATCTGATCTCATCAGCTGTCTATATTTAATTTGCTCATTAGCTGTAAAGTGTCCTCCTTGCACATTAAAGAAATAGTAATTATTAATTTATTTTTGCTACAGGTTTACCAAGCATTATAGGTATAAATTTCAGGTGAGTCTTTCTATTTTCTTCAAATGTAACTTTATATCACAAGGGACCAGGATATTAATCTTATTTGATTGCATATACAACGATATTTTTGTTTCATTTACAAATAGTACACAATATTGAAATTGCTGAAACAGTTGTTGTCTGAAAACTTCTTTTTTGGAAGATGTCACATCAGCTATGGACATATTTGAATTTAATTCTCCCTTTTACCTTTGTCTCAAATAAACCCCTTAACTCTAATTATTAAGAACACATTAGTGTTAGCCTTCTCAAATCTGAGCTCTAGCTTATATTTAAGTGTTAAATAATTATTTTGTTTTATATTTAAACATTGTGAGGAACAGGCCAGACACAGACAGGTAAACATCGTTATATGCACCACAACACGTTTATTTACACTATTTACAAGGTGAAACACACACTACCCAGTGCCGCAGCACCAATCATCCCCAAGTCCAGGCTTCTTCACAATGCCTCTTCTCTCTTCTCAGGTCCACCTCCACTCCTCTTCTCCGAGCTCTGTCCTCTTCTACCCGACTCCAGCCATCGAATGGAGAAAGGCGGCCCCTTAAATCCCCCACCCGGATGTGGTCCAGATGCCTCCCAATTAGCTTCCACCGGCACTCCCCAGTGTGGCGGAAGTATCGGCTGCGCACCCGGAAGCACTCCAGGTGTCCCTGGTCTTCTTCCCGCCAGCACTTCTGGGTGTGGCAGAAGTGCTGAAGGCCAGGGCTCCTCAGGCATTCGGGCGCCCCCTGGCGGTGACCACGGACCCCTATAGGGTTGAGCTTCCAAGCTCAGTTCCTGTGGTCCCCAAAGCCACCAGGGCGGTCGCCCCCTAGTGGTCCTGGGCGTTCCGGCTGGGTATAACCACCAGCCACTCTCCACAACATATATATATATATTTTATACAGGGTGTGCAGGGAAACAGGAAATTTTGGAACTAGGTGTTGGCAACACTGGGGCATTGGCAGTTGTTTGGGACTGATGTAACCTCGTTTAGAACCCCATGCCATTAGTTATAATGGAGCAGTGTAGTGGTGCGCAACGAGCGTTCGCTGTGAAAGCCTTTTAATACAGTAGAATGGTGATAGTGTGACTACTGTGCAAAGGGAATTTTGGCGTCATTACCAGTTAAGACATCACGATCGTGTCCCGTCTGCATGTGATTACAACATGGGTGTATCATTTTGAAGAAATGGGTACAGCCTTAAAAATGAAGTCCTCAGGTGGAGCCACTTCACATACTGCCTGACAATCAATGGCAGCTTTTCAATGATTGTTTGGAAGGTGAGTCATTTCACCCAACTGTGACATTACATGGCCTCTGAGATCCCCAGATCTCAGTTTGTGATTTTTTTCTGTGGGGACATTATAAAAGCCAAGTCTACCGTGTATCGCACATGTCGTGCAACCACTGCTGAACTAAAAAGCAGGATTGAAGAGGAAATCGCTGGAATTCCTCTTGACATGTTATGTCAATCAATGCAGAATTTCCACAACAGGCTATCAGAATGTGTACAGAGAAATGGACAGCACCTTCATGAGGTTTTCTTCAAAACATAAAATGAATATTGAATAAATATTGATTACAATCATTAATTTCATATCCTGTACAATACATTTTATCATTTAATATATTTTGTAATGTGTTTATTTGTGCATTGAACATCAATGGAAAATTTCCCATTTTCCTGCACCACCCTGTATATAGTAAATTAAGCAAAGGACATATCACAAAGGGTCAGGTCACCCTTTGAAAAACCCCATATACTAAAAGTGATTAAAATCAAATTTGTAAATCAATAAACAGAAGTGATGATATCTTGTTCAGAAGGTAGTCTTCAGACTGGCCCAAGATGGCATTGAGGTCATTTTTCAAGGTGGATACCCAGAAGGGGCGGACTCAGGAGGGCTGGAACTGGAAGTGATGTCAGAGATGGAAGTACCGTCAATCATTTGATCTGAAAAGGGAGGAAGAGAAAAGTCATCAGTGCCACCCTCTGGTCCAGAGAGTAATTACCTTTAAAGGATCTCTGAGGTTGACTTCCAAACGTGTGTGTGTGTGTGACAATCTATCTATCAATCTAAATTTCCATTTAAGTCAATGTATATCAGTGAAGGTAGCACAACTGAACTTTTTTTTATACATTTTCACTGATCCAATCAGTCAAGTTGTTTTATCATCTACTAAAATACTGTGTTTTTAATATAAACTACAAACAAAAACCCAACATGCTGTAATGGCATCAGCAGCAGTTAGCAGCAAGGACCATGTCAATCTGCATGAGAGAGAAGCTCATAGTGTGAGATGACAGTGATCTTAAAGCCCACACAACTTTTATTGAGTCTTTCCCATGCACAAAGCACTTCATAGAAATTCAGAAAAAAAAACAGGACATATAAGACATTGGGTATAATTAATGTTCTCTGTGAAACCCAACAGACAGACGTTCAGGACACACGTATAAAAACACCAAGTGCAATTTTTAATTATTTTCTTGAATAAAGTGCACAAAGCACAACAATCGCCACAATCCCCATTACAAATAATCAATCATCAATAATAGCACAATAATCCTCCACTCCCAGCAGCTTCGTCACCCAACCTCCAAACTCCGGCTCAGCTTGCTGGGTCTCCACCAGTCATTTATATATTCCTTGATGCGGAAGTGCTCCTTCTCTTCTTCCGAGACATACGCCACATCATCAGTCCTCAAGTAGCCCGGAAGTACTGTGGGCTTCCGTCCTCCTGACTCCGAAATACTTCCAGGTTGTAGGAACAGTAGGAGTCTCAGGTTCCTTTATGAGCTCCCCCTGGCAGCACCCATGGCACCCAACAGGGCTGAGAAAACGGACTCCATGTCCCAGGATGCCCTGAGGGAATCCGGGGCACAGTTTCTGTCCGGGGAAGCTGCCACCTAGTGTCCTGGGGGAGGCAGTGTCCTGGAAAGGCAGCCTTCCTCCACTCTTCCAGTTCGGGGATGTGCCGGCTGGATTGAGTGGACAGCCATCTCTCACACCTCGTAAAACACTAAATAAAGATAAATACAGGATATACAAAGTATTGGGATGGAATACAAGACAATAAAGCACAATAAGTGCAAAAATACAAATACTATGAGAGATACCAGGAATAAATAGCACAATTTGCAATTCAAACACAAATCATCTTGAACACCCGGACAGAGATGGTAAATTGAAGGAAAAGGGCAGAATGTCACGGTAATGTGACTTACTGAACAAAATGAGTTTTTAGTTGCTTCATGTAATTCATTTCGGGAGGTTTTTCTAACATTTGGTTGCAATAGAGAGCTGAAGGCTCTGTGCCCCATAATCCACAGGTTATGTTTAGGGCACAATAATGGGGCTCGCCATCTGTGTGTTTTTTCTTTGCATATTCCAGTCTTCCATCTGTATGCACTTGATGGTTGATTTGAGATTCTAAATTGGCCAAGTGAGTTTGTGCATAAGTGGGCCCTGGAAGGACTGTCACCCTGGCCAGGACTGTTTCCTGCCTTGCACCCAGTGCTACCATGATATGCTCTGGCGTTTCAAACTTCACATAAATGCAACATTTCTTACAGTTGTAAGCCCCAGTCCTAAACAGAGGTCACTGATTGGTGCATTACATATACCCTGCTGATTTTTCTAACACTCTGAAGTGCCTTGAGCATGGGAAAGACGCTATATATAAATAAAATGTATTATTATTTTCTAGTCTATCAAAAAAAGAGACCTCCGATGTAACAAATAAGCAGAAAGTCATGCGCAGTGCAACAGTGACCCCTAGAGGTTAGATGCACATTTCAGCCCACATATGACATGGCAAACACAGCCTTTCCCTGTCATCTGTGCAGTGTACATGGTTTAAATCGACACTCTGTTTTATGATTTGTGTTTCTCGCAGGAGAAAAGAGAAGGGAGCAGATGAGATTACAGCCAGTGAAGAAGCCGTGGATCCATTGGATAAGGAAGGTGGGAGAGTTTACTCAGTTTATTTGTAGTACTGGCTCATTGATTTGCAAATATAATACAACAACAGTGACGTTTATAAACATACAAGTATTTGCTGCCATAAACAGAAATATCTAGTTAAATTTAAAAAAAATTATAAAACAAAAGTTCATCTATTTGGTTAAAATGTAAAACAACTTATGTGAACATGTGTTCAGGCTGACAGATTCAGGTGCAAACATCTTACACAAGATAAGATGAAAACAAGAACTCCAATAACTGCATTGCGGGAGAGGAACTTTCAGGAGTGTCTGTGTTCTTTTGTAACCCACAAAGTCATGGATCAACTAAACTGGGACTCCATCTTGACCTCCATCTTGTGGACATTCTACAGTTTCATAGGCACCTGCCAAAGTCCACTGCTGTACAAAGAGTTTAGTGGCCTGGGGTTATCAGTAACTGTTGAGCCCTAAAGTTTTTAATCATTCCAATCTTCTTTAACCAAATCCACAAGGAAGGCACCAATGATAGAACATACATTATACAATGAAAGACATAGAAAAGAAAATCCTGCTGTCCATCGTGACATAACAGTAAAGAAAGTGTCATTGTCTGTTGCCTGAGTGGTGGCCTCACTTCTCTGCTTTCCAGTACCACAACAGTTCACACTCTACTTTCTGATCTGTGGCTTTTTCTTTTCAGGCATTTCATCCCCACCAGCTGTAAGCCTTTGTACAAATCTCCATGAAACTCTAGAAGTGGTTATTACAGCCCACTCCAAAGTTACTTGCAGACTAACTGCTTTCTGGATATTACATGTCCTTTAAACTTCCATGGCAGCTGTGGCGTCTTTTTTTGGCCCATGGAGGTCCTACATCCCTGAACCATAAGACACTCTTAAGACAGAATAGCATCCAAGTTATTTTGGGATGTTTGCTCACCAATTTGAAGAGTGAGCTCCCACTTCAAGTACTTATCCATTAAGCATTTCAAAGCTTCTCATTGTCTTTCTCTCTTATTATTGCTCACTAACAATTTGCTTTCAGAACAACAAAGGTCTTCTGCCTTTTGGCAGCTGCTGTTTCCCAAAATAATATGAAGACTACCCAACTATTTTAGTTATTTTAATCTTCTAGGTTCTCAAAGACTCAAAGACTGAGACTTTGCCTCAAGAAGTTGGCTTCAGTCCTCCAAAAGTGGCCTACTGACAAAACAAGCTTCACCTCAAACTCTAGAAGCAGGCGTCAAGGTCTGCACAGGCCTTACAAAAAAATGTATGCAAACATACAAGCCATAAAAACCTGGACACAAATAAATGAACATACACAGGCTTGGTTCACAATAGAAGTAAAGTCCTGTAGTACTTCTTTATACTCCCTGCTCTGCTCTCCATTAAATGCAAGTTATCACAAATATACTAATAACCCAATTGTGCTTTACTCACTCAAAATATGGAACCAAATTAGAAAGCATTTTAAGATGGAAAATCTTTTATTGGTGGCACCTCTGCAAGAGAACCACCTCTTTCAATCCTCGCAAACATATCCAGTTTTTAATACCTGGAAAAGTTTAGTATTAAAATGCTCAGAGATCTTTATATAGACAACATATTTAGATAGATAGATAGATAGATAGATAGATAGATAGATAGATAGATAGATACTTTATTAATCCCAATGGGAAATTCACATTCTCCAGCAGCAGCATACTGATACAATAGATAATATTAAATTAAAGAATGATAATAATGCAGGTGAAAAACAGACAATAACTTTGTATAATGTTAAATGTTAATGTTTACACCCCCGGGTGGAATTGAAGAGTTGCATAGTTTGGGGGAGGAACGATCTCCTCAATCTGTCAGTGGAGCAGGACAGTGACAGCAGTCTGTCGCTGAAGCTGCTCTTCTGTCTGGAGATGACACTGTTTAGTGGATGCAGTGGATTCTCCATAATTGATAGGAGCCTGCTGAGCGCCCTTCGCTCTGCCACAGATGTTAAACTGTCCAGCTCCATGCCAACAATAGAGCCTGCCTTCTCACCAGTTTGTCCAGGCGTGTGGTGTCTTTCCTCTTAATGCTGCCTCCCCAGCACACCACCGCGTAGAAGAGGGTGCTCGCCACAACTGTCTGATAGAACATCTGCAGCATCTTATTGCAGATGTTGAAGGACGCCAGCCTTCTAAGGAAGTATAGTCGGCTCTGTCCTTTCTTGCACAGCGCATCAGTATTGGCAGTCCAGTCTAATTTATCATCCAGCTGCACTCCCAGATATTTATAGGTCTGCACCATCTGCACACAGTCATCTTTGATGATCACAGGGTCTATGAGGGGTCTGGGCCTCCTAAAATCCACCACCAACTCCTTGGTTTTGCTGGTGTTCAGTTGTAGGTGGTTTGAGTCGCACCATTTAACAAAGTCATTGATTAGGTCCCTATACTCATCCTCCAGCCCATTCCTGATGCATCTTTTGACCAATTACGTTCAAAATTCAACCTCCCAGCTACACATTTCTTTCACTATCTTCAAATTAGAAATTTTGTTAAACAGAAATTGCCCGATTTCCCCCACCTCACACCCTCCACAATGCTGGAAAAAATACTGCTCAATTTTGAGGAATTAAACACCATTTCCACATTATATAAAATCCTATTAGAGTCCCTACCTTTCAAAGATCCAAGAGGACATTGGGAAGAAGATCTCTTAATTAATATATCAGAAAAGGAGTGGAAGGTAGCAAAGCAGAGAATTCACTCGAGCTCCATATGCGCAAAGCATAGAATTATTCAACTAAAAATTATATATCGAGGTCATCTGTCTCGCTTAAAACTGTCCAAAATGTTTCTAGGACAAGATCCAACCTGCAAACGCTGCAACCAAGCTCCTGCCTCACTGGGTCACATGTTCTGGGCCTGCACCAAACTAACATCATTTTGGACCAAAATTTTTAAGTGCCTTTCAGACAGCCTTGGTATCACAATCCCTCCTAACCCACTAACAGCTGTGTTTGGTGTTCTTCCAGACGGACTTGAAGTGGAGAAGGACAAGTAAACGGTGATTGCATTCACTACACTTTTGGCACACAGACTTATTCTGTTAAATTGGAAGAATCCTAACTCTCCTGTATTAAGTCAGTGGGAAACCGATGTTTTATATTATTTGGAATCGGAAAAAATCAAATTCTCAGTTAGAGGATCTGTACAAAATTTTTTCAAAACCTGGCAGGATCTAATCAATATTATTTTAGAATAAGAGAAATAACTATTACCGCATATATATTTATTTCTCCCTTTCTTTTGTTTATTGTTGCCTTATTAAAAAGCCCTAAGCAATTCTCCTTTGGCTAAGCTCTCCTTCTCAGGGGTGGGGTTTGATTTGTCTTCAATTTTGTTTGGTAATAAATTGATCTATTTGTATGGAATGATTACAATAAAAATTAATAAAAATAAATTAAAAAAAAAAAATGGGGAAGGCTTTTAAATTTGAAAACCCACAAATGGTTGAGAGCTAAAACATTACAATCTCTGGCCCAGTCTATTAAAACAAAGTTGATTTAATATTTAGCGGTTTATTATAAGGAAACAAAAGTATACAAAAGGAAACAGAGAGAAGAATAATAAAAAAGGAAACAAAAAGCAAACAAATCTAAATCTGAACTTCCTAAGAACGGAAACTTTAATGAGAATTGGAGTCCAATCACCAGAAAACACAACAACGCAAATAAAGTTTAACCCAAGACAACAACAACAATGCCAAAGCAGGTCATTCATGGACTGCTGGCCCTTAAATAGTGCAGGAGTGGTTCCCCAGCTACAGTATCACAGTGTCAATTGGCCCGCCCCAATAGATACAACATATGATACACATGACACAAGAAACAAACAAAAAAGGTTAGAAATAAATTAAAAAGTTAAATGAAAATATACAAGCCTGCATTAAAACCCTAGCTGTACCATAATTACTACAACAGTACGGGTCCCCCTCTCTCTTTTTCCAAGACCATTTTAGCCCTCATTTTCAGTGCTTTGACATCTTTTCCCCAGTACTTTGTTATTCTGTACTAGCATGACGTTTCTGTTCTAAGGTGATTAAAGCTGCTGCCTTTTTACCTGACAACAACAAACCTCCATCCAAGGAAGTCACTGAAACTGAACAGCAAACTCTCTCAGCTGATTAATAACCAAGATGGTGCCAAGTCAAGTCAAATTATTTTTGTATTGTGCTCTTACCTGGGAGCAGACATATGGCACAGTAACAAGTTCACAGGTATAATACAAAAATGGATTTTACAAATTACAAAATGCACATACATACAAAATAAAAATCATGATAGACAAAATCGTTTCAAACAGATTAACACAAAAGGATCCTAACAAAGTTTTAATTAATATTAAATCTGAAATGTGGCCAGTCAACAGTGGAGTAGAAGAAAACAAAACATCCACTTAGAAATTTTCTTTTTTTATTATACTTTAACTGTGGTGGGTTGGCACCCTGCCCAGAATTGGTTCCTGCCTTGTGCCCTGTGTTGGCTGGGATTGGCTCCAGTCGACCCCCGTGACCCTGTGTTTGGATTCAGTGGGTTGGAAAATGGATGGATGGATTTTACTTTAAACAAGAAAGCACTGACTCTGCTCCTAGGCATCCCTAACCATCTGGCTAATTATTAATTTGATGTGAGATGCAAATTACAAATGCGGGTGGAATATGTCTTGAATAATTTAAATATTAAAGCAAAGGATCTTAGCTGGATCCTGTTACTGCCAGAGGGGATCCTACTGCATTGGGCCCTTGGGCAATACCCTTAACCTGAAAATTGCTCCTGGCATGCTGCTCAATGGCTGACCTTGTGCTCTCATCCCCAACAGCCATGCAAAACAACAACTTCCCCTCAGGGATTAACAAAGTATATTACAAAAATGAATACTTAACCCAACTGAACTGAAGACAGGATTCTTGCCCAATGTATCGGGGGAGAGGCAGATCTTCATTTCAAAAGCACAACCCCACTTGAAAGAGTTCTGGGCTACTTTCACTTTAATGGCAGAACTGATTTAACAGTTTTCAGTAAAAAATGCATGTGTCTTGCACATTTTAAGTATTCGACTGGATGACTTTATGTGGATTAAGCAAAGTTTTGATATTGTTTGCTGTTTTTGGTGTTGGCCACCATCCATTCCATTGAAGCATAAATTTTATTAGGTTCATTTTGCATTAAAACATGAAATTGTAGTGATGGCTAAGAAAAATTGTCAGAGTAATTGGGGTAAGTAATATTTAAAAAATGTTTTGAATAGAGCAGTGCTTCCCAACCTCGGTCCTGTGCCCCCCCCTGTGGCTGCAGGTTTTTGTTCCAACCATCTTCTGTTTTTAATTGGACTCCTGGGCTAATTAAGTGATGTGTTATTTCCCAAGTTCTGTGTTTTAGGAACAATGTAGAAATTAGAAAACTAAGTTTGGTAAAATATATATATATATATATATATATTGTGATAAAAACACAGACCAGACATCATAAAAAGGTTTGGGGCAGCCACCTGTATAATATCCCTGGCTGCAAAAGGTTTTTAAATTAACAGAGATGTTCGCAATACTGAGTCTAAAACAGAACTGATTTATTGGTGGTAAAATGGCGGCTTTAAAGGCCCATATAGGAAGTGACGTCATCAAGGGGGCCGGACCAGGAAGTAACGTCTTCTGAGGTACTGGAACCTGGCAGAATTTCTCGGGAAAGGTCTGCAGAGAGCTGAGAAAGACAGTTAGTGCACCCCTCCGCCCCCTGGTCAGATGTGGTATTACCATTACTTAAGCCCATCAGCTGCCTCCTACTCGCATGTGTGTGACAATATATATATATATATATATATATATATATATATATATATATATATTATATATAAATAAATGTACAGTATTCAAATATACCAAGCAGTTATATGGGAATAATGTATTTTTTTCTTTTTAACAATATTTTCATCTTGATTTTCATTCTAATTTTCCAGGTGTTCTAATTGTTTAATTAATCCATTATTTACTAAATAATTAGTGGGTTTAACACTAAAGTAGCTGCTGCCTTTGATTATTCAGTGCTGTTTGCCAGCGTGTCTGCTCTGCTCATTTTTAATTGTCAGTAATAAAATACACGAAGGGGAAAAACTGCACAGAGAAAGGGCAAAATCTAATGAAATCAACAAAAAAGAGTTAAGCATTTCAATATATAGCAAAAACAGAAATATTTGTAAATGTCTTATAAATGTAAAAATCATGCTGCTGTGCTTTTCTGAATGTAGAATACAAGAAAAATAATTCCAGCTAATTAAATTGAGATCAGTGCTATAAGGTGTTGTCACTGATTAGGAATCTAGTTGGAACAAAAACCTGCAGCCACAGGGGTTCCCCAGGACCAAGTTTGGGAAACACTGGAATAGAGCATTCCCTTAATTGTTTCAATCAAAATTAACTACAATGTAAATGTGTAGTTGAAAGTTGCATCTTATTATTTATTAAATATAAAGGTAAAAGTTTATATTAAACAAACTGTAACCTCCTGCTTCTGTGCATTCCACAGACACGCTGTACTCTGATCTGGTGGACCCTCCTAAGGACAAGAGCAAAGGTGAGCGTCGTCACTCAGCCGTGTCCTGCTTGTTGATTGATTCCTCCTTACAGCTCTCTTCTTTCTTATTTGTTTTAATTTTCAAAGGACTGCCTCTTATGAACAGCAGCCCTGTTGGACTGAATTCTGATATTAACCTCCAACAAGAATTTTATTGTCCATATTACTTTACTTTAATTTACAGTCTTTTCAGTATGCCAAGCTTTTTTATGGTAGCGTATGTGTATTCTAATCCTACTTACATCCAAGTCTAAAAGCGGACAAACAACAGAAACCTTAAACAATACAGAGTGTACACCAAAAGCATAAGATGAAACATCCATCCATACATCCATCCATCCATCCATCCATCCATCCATCCTCTTCCGCTTATCCGAGGTCGGGTCGTGGGTGCAGCAGCTTGAGCTGAGATGCCCAGACTTTCCTCTCCCCGGCCACTTCTTCTAGCTCTTCCGGGGGAATCCCAAGGCGTTCCCAGGCCAGCCGGGAGACGTAGTCCCTCCAGCGTGTCCTGGGTCTTCCCCGGGGCCTCCTCCCGGTTGGAAGTGCCCGGAACACCTCACCAGGGAGGCGTCCAGGAGGCATCCTGATCAGATGCCCGAGCCACCTCATCTGACTCCTCTCGATGCGGAGGAGCAGCGGCTCTACTCTGAGCTCCTCCCGGATGACTGAGCTTCTCACCCTATCTTTAAGGGAAAGCCCAGACACCCTGTGGAGAAAACTCATTTCAGCCTTCTTGTATTTGTGATCTCGTTCTTTCGGTCACTACCCATAGCTCATGACCATAGGTGAGGTCTTCGAAGTATTCCCCCCACCGACCCACAACGTCCCGAGTCGAGGTCAGCAGCGCACCATCCCCACCATACACAGTGTTGACACTGCACTGCTTCCCCCTCCTGAGACGCCGGACGGTGGACCAGAATCTCCTATAAGCCATCCGAAAGTCGTTCTCCATGGCCTCCCCAAACTCCTCCCATGCCCGAGTTTTTGCCTCAGCAACCACCGAAGCCGCATTGCGCTTGGCCTGCCGGTACCTATCAGCTGTCTCCAGAGTCCCACAAGACAAAAGGGACCGGTAGGACTCCTTCTTCAGCTTGACGGCATCCTTCACCGCTTGTGTCCACCAACGGGTTCGGGGATTGCCGCCACGACAGGCACCGACTACCTTACGGCCACAGCTCCGGTCAGCCGCCTCAACAATAGAGGCACGGAACATGGCCCATTCGGACTCAATGTCCCCCACCTCCCTCGGGACATGGTCGAAGTTCTGCCGGAGGTGGGAGTTGAAGCTACTTCTGACAGGGGCCTCTGCCAGACGTTCCCAGCAGACCCTCACAACACGTTTGGGCCTACCAGGCATCCTCCCCCACCATCGGAGCCTTTAACCTTTAACCATCGGAGGTTACATTGGCCACCAGGCGCTTGCCATCGAGCCCCACCTCCAGGCCTGGCTCCAGAGGGGGGCCCCGGTGACCCACGTCCGGGCAAGGGAAAACGCTGTCCAAATTTTGTATTCATCATGGAGGTTTTGTTGAACCGCACTTTGTCTCATCCCTCACCTAGGACCAGTTTGCCCTGGGTGGCCCTACCAGGGACATAAAGCCCCGGACAACAGAGCTCCTAGGATCACTGGGACACGCAAACCCCTCCACCACGATAAGGTGGCAGTTCGAGGAGGAGTGAAAACATCCAGAAATGTTTAAAGAGGGTTTTCATCAGAAACCAAACTGAAAACAAAAACCGAGTCCATGATCATAATTACAATTATTTAAGTAGGACTGAAATACACATGTAACTATAAAATACAAATTATTTACCATTTATAAAACAGTCTGGGTTGTTAATGTTGTATTTAACTCACTGCAAAACAAAAGCTATTAGTAAACAAACTACAGTTGCAATTATGTTGTAGTTTTTTTATTCGATTTACAGCGTGACACGATTGAGGTGTTTGTTGTCTTCTCTGTGCATTAGTCTACATGCTGATCTAAGTACCATTAAAGCTTAAAATGTGGATTATATTTGAGCAGTTTGTAGTGCCAACATTGATTTACATAGCAAGTGACATTTCTGAAGAAATTCACAGCAGAAGCAGAGGAAGCTTTAAAATTTCAGCCATGCTAGCCATCCAGCTCAGGCCCCTGTTTCCCACTACGCCATACAACAGCAGCTTAACACACCTCACAGACTAAAGCAGATATGTGAAAGCCTTTCTTGGACACTCACAATTCCAGCCACTGAAATACTATTTTTTTTTTCCTAAATTAATTGCGATC
Source organism: Erpetoichthys calabaricus (assembly GCF_900747795.2). Lineage (NCBI taxonomy): Eukaryota > Metazoa > Chordata > Cladistia > Polypteriformes > Polypteridae > Erpetoichthys > Erpetoichthys calabaricus. Next base: position 95,569,375 of record NC_041409.2, on the reverse strand, counting down.
TCAACTCTGTAGCTATGGAATTATTTACTATCTCCTGGTCCATTAGTGAATAAGACTTATAACATCATAAACCAAATATTACATTATATCATAGCTTAAACTCTGCACCTAGTACTATCCAAGTCATAATAATAATAAACTGTTTCTGTTTTCTACTAACAGCCCCCTTTAGTGACAAAAAGGCAGTGTTGAAGTTGAAATGTTAGGTGGGGTTCAATCTGGTGAAAATCGAGAATGATGTAGTTTCCTGAATCAGAAAAGATGAAGGTAGCATGTACAGTATGTTCAGAGCCTTACAACTTCATATTTGGCTGGGCTATATCTCAAATATGTCTATGTGATTTAAGTGCAACCACAGAAATTAAATTGCTGCTCACCAATGTATTTATATGTATGTATGTATGTATGTATGTACATACTGTATCCAGCAGTCATACCACATGCACTTCAGAAGAGCTCATCCAACTGAAGCTCAGCATGTTCAGGCCTGGTCAGTACTTGGATGTGAGATCAACCAGGAAAAGTTTGGGTTGCTGCTGGAAGAGGTGTTGACGAGGCCAGCAAGGGGTGCTTACCCTGGGATGTGAATGTGGATCCCAATGCCACAGTGTAGTGATGGGGACACTGTGCTGTAAAAATGGCACCGTCTTTTGGATGAGACATAAAATTAAGGTTCCGACTCTCTGTGGTCATAAAAGATCCCAGGGCATCCTTCGTAAAAAGTAGGATGTACCCCAATGTCCTGGATAAATTACCATTACTGCTTAGTCAATCCAGCCTCCTAATCATCCCCCGTCTCTAATTGGCTCTCTCTGTCACTACTTCACCACCTAACAGCTAATGTATAGAGAGCGTACGGGAGCAAAAATGGCTGCCAGGATGCTACAAATTAGTGGTTGTTGAAGTGGCTCCCCACTCACTATGCAAAGTCAGTCAGTCAGTCATTTTCCAACCCGCTATATCCTAACTACAGGGTCACGGGGGTCTGTTAGAGCCAATCCCAGCCAACACAGGGCGCAAGGCAGGAATAAACTCAGGCAGGGCGCCAGCCCACCACAGACTATGCAAAGTGCTTTGAATAATAAGAAAAACACTATATAAATGTAAAGAAGTATTATAATTATTTTTAGACCATCAAAGTGGAGTCAGTATTGCAGTCATTTAACGCATTTTTCTGAAATTTCACACTTCACCTCTCATGACAGTTTCATGGGTGAACATTATTGAGGAGATTGGCATGACTCCCTTGTATGTGTGAATGGAGCAGTTTCAGTGAAATCAGGGCATGGTTACCCAGGAATTTCTAAAAGTCACATTAGTGAAAGGGGCCAGCTGATTGCTTGACCAGGGCAGATGGTCGTAATGTTGTGGCCGCTCAGGATTTAAAGTAAGCACCATTGTGTAGCCAGCGTACCCTTTATGGTAATGAACTCCCAGAGTATTATCTATGATATACAGCTAGATATCTATGATACAGTCTGTGAAATCTAACACTGTGAATTTGGGGTTCCCAGCATGTTTATTTTTGATGTGAATTAAAAATTGCTAATGTTGTGTGAATATTATTTTTCTTTTTTTAGGCGATTCAGCTGTAGAGTCCAACGATGACGTTGTTTATTCAGACCTTGTAAAAGGAAAATTAATGACGAAGCGAGGTGGGTCTACTTCAAATTAACAGCTCATTAGGCCAATTTATCATTTCAATGCAAATAGACAGCAATTTCAACATTTGCTAAAAAGTATCACACTTCCGTATTTAGTCATTCCAGTTGTGCAAATGTGATTCTGTATGACTGTCCAGTTATTACGTTTTAACCCCTTTATAACAATGTTAAGGTATGCAGATGAACATAGTAATCTGAATGTGTTTGCTTTGACAGAGAAAATGCCTGAAGAGTCTACTGACGTCCTGTACTCTGATATCAAAACGAAGAATGCTACAGGTAAGACAGACTGGCGGGGACACCGACAAAGAAGATTGAAATTCTAATGTACTGATATACAAAAGGCTACTTTATTAGGTATGACATTCAGTTGTTGGTCTATTCATATGAAAGGACTTTGCAAAATACACCAAAACATGCCCGACACCATTATACAGTTCAGTTTACCAATAACAAGAATGATTTTGACATACTATTGCGTTTCCGTTAGTTTGAATTAGTATGCTTTCCGCCATGTGAATTTTTTAACTCTTTGAGGGCTGAATATTTTTTGCAGGCAACTCTGTTTTCTGAAAGCACACAAGGCAAACGTTTCACATGTAAATCAACGTAAAACATCTGTTGCTGTGGCTGCTGTCAGCACCTGTTCAGGGTCTCCTGTAGCTGTATGGGGGCAGCTCAATGGCCGGTAGGAATGTGTGGAGGGCCGGCTGCCTGACCCGTGTTCACGTGGCAGTGCGACGCATTCCGGCTTGTACCTCTTCGGCAATAATACGCAAAATGTCGTCCACGGAGTATTTTGCTTTGTGCATTCGCTTTGGTCTCTCGCCAGCTGTTGATGCCATTTTAGAGGTTGTTTGCTCTTCGCTTCTCATGCATGTGCGGGTAATTGAGGTCAAATCAACGAAGCTAACTTTCCTTCTAGCAAAGAGAGTTGAACTAAAACATAATGGCGAGTTTTGTTGCAGTTTACGGCTGATTACCGTCCACCACCTCTGGATTTCGACAAAAGTCAATATCCGCCCTAAAAGAGTTAAAGAAGTATTTGTTTCCCTCAGTTAGGTGTCTGATTGCCTACCGTATCTGTGGGAAAGTATGATGAGTAGATGAGTTGTGCATTCTGATGAGTCTCTTTTAGCACCACTGTAGTACTCATCTGTTAGTTGAGTGTTTGCAGTTTGTTTGTTAATCTGTACAAATTGTGTTAGCCTCTTTCATCAGGTATCTGTATACCGCTACGAGATCACCATGAAATGGATATTTTTTGGGTGGTAATCCTTTCTCAATATACAGATGGCATAATCCATCCATCCATCCTCTTCCACTTATCCGAGATCGGGTCATGGGGGCAGCCGCTTGAGCAGAGATGCCCAGACTTCTCTCTCCCCGGCCATTTCTTCTAGCTCTTCTGGGAGAATCCCAAGGCGTTCCCAGGCCAGCCGAGGGACATAGTCCCTCCAGCGTGTCCTGGGTCTTCCCCTTGGCCTCCTCCCGGTTAGACGTGCCCGGAACACCTCACCAGGGAGGCATCCAGGAGGCATCCTGATCAGATGCCTGAGCCACCTCATCTGACTCCTCTCGATGCGGAGGAGCAGCGGCTCTACTCTGAGCCCCTCCCGGAAGACTGAGCGTCTCACCCTTTCTTTAAGGGAAAGCCCCTTACAGTTGGCATAATTGCATATTGAAACCTCAGGAAAAATTTTAGTCAGTCTATTAAACACCCATTCAGTTACTCTCACCCCAGGAGTTTTCAGCGAACTTGCTCAGTTAATGATGTATATGAAGAAGCCCAAGGTATGAATTGCAAGAAAGTTATACTAAGCAATTTTCCATGTCGGGGTATAATTCTTGGAAAAAGGTGATGGACAGTATGTCTTAACAAAGAGTGAAGACATCTGGGAAGAGCTTTCAAAATGTCATCAACTGTTTAACTACAACCATTAGAAGCTTAAGAAACTCAATCATTTCATTGATGTTTAGTTATTTTCTAAAACACCAATTTGGAATTTTGTAAATTTTAAAATAAGCAAGTAATTGTCCAAGGAGGGGAAGGACAAAATGGTTGAGCGCAATTAGCACCAGCCACAGCTGTACCTCCTGCTGTTATCCACCAATTGCTGGAAGCTGACTTTTTATCAGCTTTAATGCAAACGAAATATTAAAATACATCAATAGAATGAGCACAGCACTTGACAACTGCTGTTCCATAACATGTTTCCTTTTACACCAAAAATACATATTCACTTTTGCCGATGAGCAGTCTTTTGCATAACGTTCAGTTCCTCTGTCCCGTAACTGTGAGGAGACTTTCATGTGTGAATGTTGTCAACATGTGAAATTCTCGGTTTGCCCCGATATGTGTGATGTAGAAAATTTTAGGAAGTTCATTGGATAATTTCCCCAGGAACTGGCCAAGCTGCATATCAATAAGAGGACCTAATGAAGCTGCCACAGTGCATACAGTCCACACCTCTACGGGGTCACATTGCATAATGGGGACACAAGCATAGTGTCATACCAGCCTTTCATAATTTAGTTTGAGACATTTGGGTCCCTGTTTACGATATATAGGATGTGCTATCTAGTGGCTATTACTTGCTTAATTAGTTTTCTTTTTCTAGATAATTCTGCTGCCAAATCTAACAATGGTGGTACCTGTAAATATGGTAAAATAAAAATTAAATATTAAGCAAGGTGGAGCTTTAATAACTAACATCTTGTAGGCTGATTTAATACAAATAGAAACAATTTAATAGAAAATGCTATATTTTTCCTTAGGTTTGTTAATTGTTTTCTTAAGCCCTTGTTTAAGTTTAATGGATGAGCACAGTAGCATTAGTTTGTGTGTCCTGGCAAGCAAACTGTCAGTATAGTCAAAAAAGTAACATACCTTTTTGTTGAATTCAAGAATATCCCAAGTAAGGCAAAATGGATGGGAGAACCATCAAAAAACTGGCAGAAATAAGGGGGCACAGAGTGACAGTGGCTCAACGGGTTAGCGTCCACCCACAGGCACTATTACTGTATCCATTACTTCTACTCTCTTAATAAGAAAACATTTTCCACAATTTTATTTTTGCTTTTATTGACATTTGTCTTTATTTTTGCAGGGGTATCCACTGCAGCTGATCCAAGTTCTCTTTACGCGTCTGTTCCCCAAAGAAAAGACAAGGTAACAGACTTTAGTATTTGTTTAACCATAAAGAACTCCTGTTATGTCTTTAAACTATTAGGCCAGACCACTATTTCATAAGAAACTGTGACAGAGCCTCTCATTGATAATCGGTGGGTAGGCTACATTAATCTTATCTGCTGCCTCTTCTTTACATTTATGAGGCTAAGTGAAGTGAAGGCCTTCAAATTTTGTGAATTAAACAGAGCTTCAGAATTAACGTCAGTTCTTCTGCTCAAAAAGCATTACAGCAGTCAGTTAAACAACAACTTTCATTTCATTACTCACCACAACAAACCCACCACACTCCACATTTTCTTCCCTTGGTCACGGCATCTGACTGATTGTATCTCTCTCTGTGTTTTGGCTGACAGAAGTAACATATTGTGGTTTGTGGTGTCATATCTGTGAAGCCGCAGCTATCTCAAGGTCTTCATCTGACACACCTCCGCTTGTCTTCTACTTCTGGTATTTCAAGCTGGCCTGTTCTCCTCTGTAGTGGATGTCTTGTTCTTCGATGATTCTATTTCAAAGAACACATGTGTTCAATAAGGAAAAAGGAAAAACGCCAGGAACATTGGATAAGAACAGACCTGTTCAAAGCAACGCAAGTGATCACGTCTTGTACACTTGATGTCTTCTAAACAAACCAGAACTTGTTACATATATTTAATTATTTTTTTAAGATAATAATTGGTTCCGTACCCTTTTGTATGAAATAGGCTTCATTTTCTTTACTTGGCAATTTATATAAAATAACCTGACAAGTTATTGATCTGACCCCAAATTTTGGTCTCTCCTTTGTTTAACAATTCAGACTCTTTAAACTAGTGGTTGCTTTAATTGAAACTGATGTATAATCCACACACCCTGTCTTGAAGATCTCAGCCCTGTACAAAGCTAAATTAAGGATCCTGGTGGAGCTACCTAGGACTTAATATTCGTTTTCTTATTATATACTGTGGCTAGTTAGACAGTTACATTCTATTTTCCCCTTAATATTCTCCTCCTTTCCATCAAATTACAAGTGCTCAACAAAAAACTTCTGGTTTTAATTTTCTCCACAAAACGTTTTACTGTGGCGTAGTAAGAAGGCTTGGAAGGTTAGAATCAGGTGGGCTCCAAAAACTCAAAACCCAGGGTTTCTTCCAAAGCAAGGCCTCCAGGCTCCACTGAAGCCTAATTGCTAAAATAAGCCTTACCTCAAACTCAAGAAACAAGTTTTCAGCTTACACCAACCCCAAAAGAGTAAGGGTTAAAGTAATCGTCAAAAACTACAAAGAGGAAATAGGAAATAATATTAAAAAAACCCTGGCCCACATAGCAAAAAAAAAAATCTATTATATTTGAAGTGTTATTAAAAATAAAAAAAAATAAAAGCAGATGTCAAAACAAAAAAAAAGATGAAAATGTAGCAGGAAATGTTAATAGATGGTTTACCTTCCAACTTGAGTTAGCAGAAAAAATTATTACTATCAAAATGACCATCCTCTTTGTGCTGCTCTGTCTATTACAAAGTATTCCAATATACCTAAGTAGTCTTGATGGGTGAAATTTGGCAAAGCATTTTTCACAGCAAATATGTTGTATTCACTGGTGATTTTGTTTGCCAAATAGTTTCCTGGAAATTTGCCCTGCAGCTGGCTAGGGCAAACTTTGTTTCCCCCAGCACGCCTTGATGCTTTGCGAGGCCAGCATGACATCACCGTTCTGCAGTAGCTTCACACAGAACTTTCATGCCTGCGTACTGTAAGATCATTGTGGAGCTGCTTCAGACATGTGTGATTTCACCACCCAATCAGTACTCCAGCTTTCCACCCTGCATGCATTAAAAAAACTAAGTATTTTCATTTGAGGGGTAAATTAGATGACCATAACAAGAATATAATGAGTACTGCCACTGGACATAGAACACTGATCTCTGTGACTGTGCAGTGCAGCATGGCTAATTATGTGGGTAAATTAGCAATGTTTTCAGAAACGACTCAAAACAAACCATAAAGGAGTCCCCCCCCCTCACCCTGGGAAAGAAAACACATGTGACCCTGTGAAATAATAATAATTTTGAAAGATTTATTAATGTTTACAAGGTGTGTTTCTATCTTCTTCATTGGAGTAGTAGGGTGTTATACCATATTAGCCTTTATGGATGCAATGAGAAGTCAAGCAAAATAACATCTTTTATTGGTTAACTGAACAGATTACAATATGCAAGCATTTGAGGCAGATCTCTTTAAAATGGCCCTTTATAATTTTGCTTGACTTCTTATTACATCTTCTTCATGGGGAAAACAAATGTAAAGCATCTACATATAGATGGGGAAGAAAGAAGAAACTGAGCCAGGACTTCAAATGATACATATACATATATATATACACACACATATGAGTGCTTCACAGCACAAATTATATTTTTGGTCACAATAATCGGTCCAGCATAGTTGGCTAACACTTCATCAGCCCTGAGGTACATTTTAAGCACCATTTTATCTCCACTTAGTCCACTCAAAACTAGTTAAGTTCCTTCTTTTTCATTGAATTCAATTTATTTCACAAAGTTCAGTGAAGTTCGCAAACATTTCATGGATGTTGCTGAACTCATGGTGATTCACTACACATAAACAATTCATTTTTTAAGAAATTAGACTCAGTCATAGTAACAATCATCATCAAGTTCAAATCAACCACACATCCAAACTGCGGCTCCACAAAGGCTTAAAGCAGAAGGTGGCATGGCACTACCAACTTTCCATTTTACTGACCTTTGATTTGTAGATACTGGATATCAAATATACAAACAATTAAACCTTAAAAACTGGAATACATTCACAAATATACACAAGCCTTTTATGATTTGCCATTGTTAAAATTTTTATATATAATCACCTGTTTGAATTTTGACATTCTTTACATCTTGGATTGAGGTCAAATTTTGTATTTAAGGATCTACTATGATGTTATAATTTATTAGTTTTACACTGTTTTGCATCTGTCATCTCCATGGCAACTTCTTCCAGGACCCTCTGAGTGCTTGATGCTGCTGACATGATTAGAACAATGGTACTATATATAAGTCAACCTGAGTTTGTGGAGAAAAACCCTTCATAACAATTTGTTTTGTTTTGGTTTCTTGGTCCATGAATTCTAGCTGCTCTTTCATTTTTAATTACGAATTGGCTTTGAAAATATATTTTTCTGATTTTTTGTTTATTTCACTATGCATATATCTAGGTCTCTTGGTTTGCAATAGAAAACCAATCTTTTTTATTTGTTCTTTGTATGATGTGCTCTGTGCTCTTATCAATATGAAATATCACCAATTTACCAATAATGTAGTCATTCACCAATTACTCTAATGTAGGACACATTTCAAGAAAGAGAAACTCTTATTTGTTGCTCCTACACAAAGTAATCACCTTTTTCAAACTTCTCAAACCTACTCGATGTTTAACCTTTGTAAAGCTCTACGAAGTAAGACACTTAGAGATCATTATATATAAACTATGTATTTGCACACTTTTTTTTCTATATACAAATTTAAAATTTTGTTAAAAGAAACTTACATAATTTTCCACATGTCACACAGTTATCAATCCCAGAGGCCATATTTGTTAGTCTTAATGAAGACTCTGAGAGCATTTCAACAATATATAAAAATATTTGAAAGAGTATGCTCTAGGGTGCGGAAGCCAAGAGAGGAGCTGCAATATTGTTATTTTTTTAAAATTGTTTCCTCGAGATAACGGACTAATTTTATCGAGATCTCGATAAAACAAAAGATCTTGTTTTCTCGAAATTATAAACTAAATGTTTAATGTTTAGCTTATTGAAGCCACATCCTGTTTGAAATGGGAGAAGAACAGAACTGTATTGATCAGCGTGTCACATTTTTGTTCAATCAAGGACTGACGCAGGCTGAAATATGTTTATGCCTTAGTTTAGAAAATAATAAAATTAGTGTCTGCCATTTAAGAAGACAGTTAGCAAGCCTTCAGCTGTATAGGCATCGTAATCTAAGCGAGCCTGATGCCAAGAGCAAAGATTAAGTTTCGTTTTCTCAAGATCTCAATAAAATTAGTCTGTTATCTCGATGAAACAATAAAAAAAAAAATGACGATATTACACATCCTCTCTCGGCTTCCATACTAGGGAACAGTGGGAAGGCAGTCTTTCAATTAGCATCTAAGAAAAGGTGTGGAACTCGGTTATACGTAAAGTACACTATACAGGCGACAAGCATTCCATAATTCAACTTAACATCTTTCATCAATAACATTTATCTTGTTTAAAATTATCTGAATTTTACCCAGGACAAGATCCAGCTTGTGAGTTCTGCTATCTTGCTTCAGCATCAGTTTTGGGAATGCACTAAATCAATATAATTTTTAACAAAAATTTTTATATATGCCACAAATAGCCTGGGTGTCACAATCACTCCATTAATGGTGATATTTGTTGTAATGCCAGATGGGATTAAAATTTGTAGGGTGAAATCTTAAGCACACAACTAGCACATAGACATAACTGGAAGAATCTCAACCCACCTCAGTGGCTAAGCAACGTTCTATATTATGTCAAATAAGGAATAATGTACCGTATTTTCCGCACCATAAGGCACACTTTTTTTTTCCCCAAAAGAAGGTTGGAAATGTCTGTGCGTCTTATGGAGCGAATATTGTGTCACAGACCATGATGTGTATTACCTGACAAAAGTCGACATCCAGGGGTAGAGGGCGACAAAACTCACTGTTACGTTACAGGCATTCCCTCTGTGCTTGGAGGAATGTTAGACTCATTGACTCGGCATCTAATCCTTGCGTGTGCGTGAGTTGCGAAATGTAAACAAATGTAAACAATGGCAAGATGGCATCGACATCTCACGAGGGAGCGAAGCGAGTGCAGAAAACAAATGTTTTGCACATTATCACTGAGTCTGACTTTTGTTGAGAGTGATCAGGAGATCGAACAAGAGAGTGAGGAACTGGCATCAGCTGATCGGTACACCAGCCGATGCCGCCCCAGGTGAGCGCATTCATGCACCTATGGCAAGGTTCGTGTTGGAGGAATACCTAGACATTGATCAGTGGGAGCCAAACTAGCTACCGGCCTTCACAAGACAGTATGGCTTGCTGTTGGACTCAATAGCTTACCAGCCGCTGGACTACTTCAGGCTGTTCTTTCCTGAAGCTGCTTTTCAGCTATTGTCAGACGAGACAAACAGGTATGCAGAGCACTTTGTTGAATCGAGGGCTGTGCTTGCACCGGATTCTCGTTTTTCAAACTGGAAACCCACAACAAAACACGAGATGAAGGGCTTTGTGCCATTATAAATATAGATGGGACTAGACTGGCAATATAACTTCAGGGAGCATTGGTCCAAACGTGCGTGATGATAGGTACGTGCTCCTGCAAAGTGATTGTGAGCAACTGAGCTTCATAAATTCTGACACTAGCGATGAGGAGTTCTTGGGGTTTCTATAAAACTAGAAGAGTGCTTGAACCTTAAAGTCTCTCCTTATTTGTTAATGACAGTGATGATGTTTCTTAATACCGCTGTTGAATTTACATGGTTAAAATATTATTCTGCTATATTTTATTAAACATATTAGTACACCATTTGGTTCAGAATATTTTTTTTCTTGTTTTTCTTCTCTAAACCTAGGTGCGTCTAATGGTCAGGTACGTCTTATGGAGCAAAAAATACGGCAATTCACTTTATGAATTGATATGTCCAAAGGTTTTTTTAAAACATGGCAAAAATTCTTTAATATAATTCTAGAATAAGCACGCTGGGCCCGTGATTACCTTTCTTATGCTATTAATTGTTCTATATATTGTGACAGATAGGGGGCGCTCCCTTGAACCCTCGGACACCACGCCAGACACCAGGTAGAAGTCCAATAATTGAATTTATTGTGACAATAACGTGCACAAAGCAACCTCCTCTCCACAATACTCATAAACCAATCCTCCACTCTCCCAGACGCATTGCCACCCTTCCACCCAGCTCAGCTCAACGTCTGGGATCTCAAATAGTCCTTTTATAGTCCTTGACCCGGAAGTGTTTCTCTCTCTGTCCATGTGACTGTTAACACTTCCGGGTCAGATAAAAAACTCCTCTTCTTCATCACGGAAGTACGTCATTCCTCCTGTCGCTGTGACTAAGACGTACTTCCGGGTTATAGGGGACGTAAAAGTCTCTGGGCCTCCCTGCAGCGTCCTCTGTTGGCCCCCAAGGTATCCAGCAGGGCTGTAAAGGAAAACTCCACTGTCCATAACTCCCTGCTGGTATTCGGGGCACCTCCATGCTGCAGAGAGAGCTCCACCTGGTGGCCTAGGGGTATTGGCCGGGATAAAAAGCCGGCCATGTCCCACAATATTTAAAAATATAGATGGTGTTTTTCTGCTTACTGTATGTCCTTTGTTCGTCTTCGGCTCCTTCTCTTGGAGGGGGTTAAATGTTGTTTTTTTTTGTTTGTATTTTTATATTTTTATTTTTCCTTTTTTTGCTCTGCATTGATTCTGAAGCAAATTGTTGTATCTGTTTTGATTTTATTATTTGTTTTATTGAATAGTATGCTGTCATAATATTCTGCTTTTCTGAAATAAAATAAAAATTATTAAAAAAAGAAAAAGTACTTTGTTTTAGGTTCTCATGGTGTATAAAACTAATAAGTTTGAATGTGCAAAGGGAAGATCTGTAATCCAGTCTTTTGGAATGCATGTCTTTGTATTTTTACTGTTTTTCATTCTGCTGTTTTATATTACTTCATGTAACATTGTTGTATATAATCTTGAGTTTGCCATTAAAAAAATTGTCAGTTATTTCAAGGTCTGACTTATTATTTGCCTGCTATTGTTATAATAAATAGTGAAAAGGCATAGCCCTCTTTTGCAAACACACACTGGAACACTTATTTGGTGAGTTTTTTTTAATAGTATCAATGTTAAACTCACAAAGCCAGTTCAGGATGAGAAGAATTCCTTTATTGACACATATGAGGAGTCACTCTGTACATGGAGATGGTGGTTACATTTCTTAAATACACTTTTACTTCAATTAAAGAAGTACATGAGTAGTTTAATTTTTCATGTCCTTGCTTGTCACTGTTAAAACAGGACCCTAGGAGTCAGGATTCTGCTACACTTAATTATACTGCTTTTCATATCCATACTTGTGCTAAAGTAGCAACGGGACTGGGTCACAGACCAAGAGGGTAAAATGAGTGTTAAACGGCAAACCTAAAAGTTAACAAGGACAGAAGTCATTCAGTACAATCAACATGCAATCAAATAGAGAAAATCATTTATCAGTAAAAACAATTCTCAAAATAGTTAGCTTTGGATTAAATTTTACACATGCTAAGCCAGCTACCCACTTTCTGAAGATTTATTTTAAAGCCAACGCTAAGGAAACATCATTTAGCCATTGAGGTTTCATATGAAAGATTATGTTTGTAACACACGTTAATTTAGTTACTTAGCCTCTGAGGTTTTATTATAAATCACACACAGGTTAAATAGTGCTTAATCCTCTGAGGATGCCTATGAAAGGTGACAACCTCCATAGTTGTATTGTTTTCTGGGGTGTACTGTATAGCCTTAAGAATTGTAAACAATAGAAAGTCATTCAGACTCAGCTATAACAGTAATTTATAACGAATTCATGCTGTAAAAACATAATTAGTCTTTTAGACTTAAAGCAATCATTTGGTGTCAGATTAACAGTCAATACTTAGTCGAGTCAACAAAACTAATATCTGTCTAAACTCATAAGCAGGTGAAACATCTACATTCTGAACCTTTCTGGAGACCTTTTGTTTTAAATCCCTTTTTTTACTTCAATACTGATTTAGTGTCTCCAACTTCTTTAGCAAAACTCATAGCTTGTTAGTCTGGGCAGGAGGCAGAAAGTTGAAAGTTTTCTATGGCCAGTTTGATTAACTTACCAGTCTGTGGCAATAATGAGAAGATATTTGACCAATCAGGTATTGTTTTATAAAAAAAAAATTAAATGATCCACAGTGCTGCTCATGTTGTATTTAAATTGCAATGGAGGACTGGCAGGTAAAAAAGCAAGAAACTTCAGGAATGAGATGTGTCATACACAGACGTCACAGACCGTCACGCTGACTGTCTCTTAGCTCCCCTCAGAATGCTCGTATTTTAGGACTTTCCAGGAATCTTATAAAAATATCCATTTGATAAAAGATACTAACTGCCTTGTTTCTCAGCCAATCACAATATAAGTTTAAACAGACTAAATCTGGATATCTGGTATAAAGATTTCTACTTTTACGCATATGGATGGAAATGCCCAAACTCACACATACAGAGCAGCCACTCAGTCAGTTGTGCACATCTTTGTGATGAGGAGAAATGAGAACTGCCTGTAAAAGAAACACCAAATATGGACAGAAGGTGCAAAACTCAGCACAAACTGCAGTGAAAATGGATGTCAAGTCGAGCTTCCTGGACTGTAAGTGAGAAGAGCTGAGGACTGAAGGCGCAGTGAAGTGTGACAGCAACCACAGGCCAAATGTTTTGCAGCTCTTTTAAAACGCTGGGTCTGTTTATCTTTCTTTTAAAGCAACATGCAAGTTAAAGTGAAGCCTCATATTGCTTTACAGTTAATGCTAGCAGAATTGCTAGACTGGATTAAATTAAATCCAATACAGTACGGTACAGTTGTAATAACTGTTGAACCATAAATATGTCTTGACCTGAAGTCTGACTGCTGGTGCCACACAAATTACCCACCATTGAAAAATAATTAAACAAAGTTAAAAATGCTGGTTTCTTTTATGAGATTACAGTCTTGTACACAATTCATTAAACAAAATTTCCGTATAGTGGTGTCACTCTGTGCTGCTGATAGGAAAAAGGCAGATAGTAAAGTGACTCAAGCAGACCAGGAGATGGACAAGAACAAAACTCAAAGTCAAAAATACAGGAAGAGGTCAAACTAGGAAGTCCTCAAATGTTATGAAACAGCAGAACCCCAAACATTACACAAAAGTCTCACTCTTGGATTGCCAAAGGTAACAGCCAGAAAAGCGACACCTCCAAATCTTACACTGTAGAAGTCTTGTAGAATATCTGAAGATTTAGATGACACGGGATGTGAGACGCTGACTGTTGTATCATTACCAGTATGATGTCACATGTTGCCCCTTCTAGGGGTCACAATGCAGCAAATTATGTTCAAAGCACAAGAAAATGGCAGCGCTTATTGGAAAATTAGTACAGGAGGGGAAAAAGACGTCAGAATGAAACAACTAACTCAAAACTTGAAAACAATCAATAAAAGATACTGAAGAATTTCAATTCATTACCTGTAGTGAGAAGTCAAGCAAAATGACCTCTTTTATTGGCTAACTAAAAAGATTACAATATGCAAGCTTTCAAGGCAACTCAGGCGCATCCTTCAGGATAGCTTGCATATTGTAATCTTTTTAGGTCTCATTTGGCTTGAATTCTCACTAAATTAATTACCACAAAAATAAAATAGGCTGATATCAGAATTAAAATAAGCAAATTAAATATAATAAAAAATAAGAAGTCCATTGCAACACATTCATTATTAAATAATCGGAATACGCTAAAGCTTATTTAGTGAGTTAGACCTTTTAAAACAAATTTTAATTAGTTTTTAAAACTTCACTGCCATACAAAACCACCAGCCGCTTCTTTAAAGAGTTTTAACTTGTCTTGATCTTGTAAGTTGCCTTGAATAAAAACAAAAGTACACTAATAATATGGCTAGAAGAAGTGGCCAGGGAGAGGGAAGTCTGGGCATCTCTGCTCAAGCTGCTGCCCCCGTGACCCGATCTTGGATAAGCGGAAGAGGATGGATGGATGGACAATAATAATAAAAGGCTTACATTTAAATATACTGCTTGGTGGGTTCTGCAGGAAGTTTTGAACACATTCCCAGATATTTCCTAAACACTTCCACTTTTTTATTTATTTTTGTGTTCCTTCTGACTGTCTGTGTTTTGGTTTTAAAGATGCTGTCGGTGTTGTGGCTGAATTGTGCACAAAGTTGACGACAAACCTCGATGGCCTACTAGTCCATCACAGGGTACACTCGGTGTGGTTTAGTCTTCAGATTACAACTCAGCTCATTAACTTACTGGTTACTCATCAATGGAGTATATCATTGTCTCAGAAAACAAATACATTAGGTGACATTTTATATTTGGTAATGGATCACTTCTTCAGTGCAAAATAGTTAAGAATTAGATTCAGGGGATCTTAGGGGAGAAAGAATTGTGTTTGTAATGGCTGTGGTTGCAATGACATGTCAAGCAAAATCCATCCATCCATCTGTTTTCAAACCCGCTATATCCTAACTCAGGGTCACAGGGGTCTGCTGGAGCGAATTCCAGCCAGCACAGGGTGCAAGGCAGGAACAAATCACGGGCAGGGCGCCAACCCACTGCAGGTGAAGTAAAATGACACCTTTTATTGGCTAAAAGTATTACAATATGCCAACTTGCACTGAGGTCTAATAGAATTAATATGCTGGTTTGTCCAGAGTCTGCTGCCATAAGCAAATCATTGGTTACCCGTAGCAGAGCAGTTTCACAGCCTGTGCCGTGCCCTTAAACCAGACTGAAAGGGTTCCATCAAGTTATTAGAGGTTAGGTAATTGGTGAGTTGGGAAGCTACAACACGCTCAAGAACTTTTGACAGGAAAGGTAAGTGGGAAATAGGCTGGAAATTGTTAAGATTGTCAGCATCAAGGCCAGACTTCTTTAACATTGGGGTTACAGAAGCAATTTTAAAAGTGAGCGGCACAGAGCCAGTGTCAAGGGATGAGTTTATTATTGTTGTAACAGTCAGGATTATTGCATGAAGGTAGGATTTAAGTAGTGTGGTGGGGATGGGGTCCAGTACACAAGTAGTCAGCCTCATCTTACAAAGCAGGTTATTAACAAACGCAGATGTGACTGGAGAGAACTTAGAGAAGGAGCTGGATGGAGTGGGAAAACAGGGAGAGATATAAACAGATGATGTATTTATGTTAGTTGAATTATTTAGATCTTTAATTTTTTTATGGAAAAAGTGGAGGAATTCCTCACAGACATCAGTAGAAGAGGTAGTTGGGCCAGATGCAGGTTTGAGTAGTTTATTAACTACAGAGAACAAAACCCTTGGGTTATCATGGCCACTTTCTATTATTCTGCCGTAATGGGTGTTCTTGGCAGAAGTTAGTTCTTCTCTGTAAGCTCTTTGGTGGTCAGAGAAAGCCTGGATATGAACAGTGAGACCAGTCTTACGTGACATTCTCTCAAGGCGTTGGCCAGCTGCTTTCATAGATCGCAATTCTGAATTATACCAAGGAGCTGAACATTTAAAGGAAACCTACTTATGTTTTAAAGGAGCTGTTTTATCTAATGCTGAATGAAGGGCTGAGTTATAGTGGTCAACAAGACTATCTAGTGTTGACGGAATAGGTGAAGACAGTAAAAGATCAGAAATGGATCCAGAAAGGATAGAGGGACAGATATTTTTATGGTTTCTGTAAGAAATTTGTCGTTTACAGGTAAGAGGAGGGAAAGGCAGTGAAACGGTGAAAAATACTGCTTTATGGTCAGAGAGTCCCAAATCAGTGCTGTAAATGTTGGCAACAGATAGTCCAGAAGTGCAGATCAGATCCAATATATGACCACCAGAGTGGATGGGAAAATCAACATGTTGTGTCAAGTCAAAATAGTCCAGTTTAGATGTAGTAATGTCAATATGGATGTTGAAATCACCAAGAAGGATAATTCTCTGAGAGTAAGAGCTTAGGTGGGTCAAAAGTTCAATCAGATCAGATAAGAAGGATGCATTGTATTTCGGGGGACGATAAAGAACAATGAGTGAGACAGGACCTGATTTCGTTATTAGTTTAAGAGCCAGGCACTCAAAAGACAATGGACAGTCAATTGGGATTCGTTTAATGTTTAAGTCTGCTCTGACAATTATTGCAAGCCCACCACCTTGTCTTGAGCTGCAAGGCTCTGTGTGGAAAGTGAAACCAATTGGTTTCTGTGAGAGATGCAAATTTGTTTGGTTTTTGCCAAGTCCCCGTTAGACACAGAATATCAAGTTTGGTGTCAGTGATGATGTTCTGACAGCACCAATGCTTTGTCATTAAGAGACCTCGAATTAAACAATGCAATATTAGTTAATGAGGCTTCTTTTTGCACAGAGCCACAATCAGGGTTTATTTCCATATAATGCAAATGTGGGACACTGACACTCCTATTTCCAGGGTCATGAGAAGAACGGCGTATTCCTGTGCAAATGCTGCTGGTGGTCTTTTCATTCGCAGCCCAGCGGTGGCGGCAACCTGACCTGCAATGTATATATTTCGGGCGCTGCAAAATACCGGCGTCCTTTAGGAAGTTTCAGTCAGACCATTTGCTCTGGACAAACTGTTTAATAAGAAGGAGTTTGTCATGAGAGTATTTTAGGTACAAAACGTAGATTTCTATCATGTTTTGGTCTATTTCTGTTAAACAGAAGTGGTACTTTACCTTTTATTCATGCAGATGCAGAGTCCGATTTATTCACCTTTACTTTTATAATAATTGTTCAATATATTATTAATTTGACTTGATTTGTTGTTGGTGGTTCTTTAATGTACATAATATAAAAATATAATCATTGTCTTGCGGTTTACTCCTCAAATATCCATCCCCATATCTGACTATACAAGAAAGTCGAGGGGAGATCATACCTGATTTTTTCTATTAGCAAAAACACATTATGTGTTATATATGTACACCCACACTGAAAACCTTGTCAGCCGGTTAATGTCTTAAAGCATAGCAGGCATTACAGACCTGAAGCTTGACTGAGATATTCCTGACCTGTCAGCCTGTTCACTGAAAAGTGACAACACGTCATCGATATAAAGAAAATAAAAAGTTCTTCAGTGTAGGAACAAGCAGAAGGTAAAAGAAGTGACACTCAGCGTCATTGCCCTGGGAGCTGCAGGAACTGATGGCCGAGGCAGTTTGGGTCTGGTGGATAGAGGTGCAGCAGGCTGTGTCATGGAGTCTGTCATTGTCCGGATGAGAACTACGTGTTTGAAAAGAATGTAAAGGGTTTTACTTCACACCTTTGTGATTTCCACTTTATTTATTGGATATAATTTCTTATTTTTTGCACCCCAAGGACACTAATTGGTGTTTAAAGCACAATTTTATGGGCTTTACTTATGGAATTATGAATTGGCTTATGTGGCTGCACTTTTGCACACTTTAATGTCACCTTGTTTTAATAAACTGCCATTCCTTTCATTTTAAAGTCTGCTCACTTGTCTTGGTCCGTCTCAGTTCAGAACAATTGATGTCCTGGAAAATGTCCAATGGCTGTGAGCACAGAGGCATCACCCAATCAAACACAGAAACAAGTCACTACATTGCGATTTCTAAAAATAGAGCTGTTTACTTCTGTCATTACTGGCAATGCCGCTTCTTGTTATTCTGCAGGAAGAGTTTACACTGAAATAAAATAAAGAAGAAACAGGAAACTGAAGATATTTTATTACTCTTGCAAAAAATTCTGGAATCATCACCCCTCATTGGGGTCTCTTGATATTTTTGATTTTATGAGTTTTAAAAGTCAGTTTTTCATGTGCCACAGATGCACAGACAGAGCACTTGATTTTATTGTTGTGAAGAACCTTACCCTGGACAGGATGCCAGTCAATCACAGGGCACACTTACACACATTCACTCTGCTTGAACCAATTTAAAGTCACCCATTAATTTAACACACACACACAAGGATGTTACAGACAAAACCTGGATGGGATTTGAATTGTGTTGTCTACAGCATGGAGGCAGCAGCACTACCCAGTGTGCCATCTTTGAATGTATTTTATAACCCTGAAAAGAAGAAGTACAGAATTGTAGCACATTCACAGCCGACTTGTGTCACCAGTGGTCATTTCCTGTAAATTTAAAAACTGAAATGCTGAAGTTGTTAAATTTTTATATCTGCAGTGTTCACTTGTACTTTTAGACAAGTGCAGCATGCAAACCTCCGAATTTTGCCTCCTGGTTTGTAAGTATGGGTCACAGTTTTATGTTTTCAGTAGAACTCTTTTAATACCAGTGTCAGATACTTGAAATTTGTATTTTATTAAAATCGATTTAACAATAAAAAAAAATGTCAGAAAGATTTAGTACTGTAGAAATTAAGGACAGCATGTAGTACATTCTAGAAAAAGAGGAATATGCTGAAGTAAAGAAACAGTAGTGAAACTCCATGGTGTCAGTTAGCTGTCACAGTGGAGGACTGGTGTCGACCCCAACACAAACGTATTCCTCTTTCATCTGAAGCTGCAGTAGAGTCAGACTGATACATGGAGCATCAAGCAGATCTCTTCATTTCTGTCTTTCTCACTCGTCTTTTTCTATTTCTTTGTTTTCAGGTCTGACTGCTGTGATGTCTTCAGCCCAGTATGGAGGTAAGAGGCTGTGTTTACCAGTTTACACTGACACGTACACACTCAGTCAGCGTCTCACGTTCGTCTCCTCGGCTCTTCAGTGGTCCTTCTGCAGTGTTTCTGAGCTCACATCTTTCTTTTGTCTTCACATATTCTTTTCTCTTTAACTTTATGAGTACTCAAATCAAAAGTATGCCTCTGTCTCCACTTAATAATTTTATTTACTGTTCCACAACAGTTGTAGGCGTATTTTTTATCACATTTTCTGACACATTGGTGTCATTTATTCTGTTTTTAGACTTTGTTTCCTGTTTGCTTATTTTCTTTATAGGGTGTCACTTGTGTAATTTTAAATTGATGATGACATTAGCCCACACTGTGGTTATTTGTTGCAAGGCCATGTTATTTACTGCTATTCAGATGCACAAGAAATACCATCTCATATATAAAAAGGCTGAAAACATATTTGTTTCTTCTTGAAAACAAAAAACGAGGCATTTTTAGATTTAGAAGTAGCTGGCATGGAGTGAGTAAGATAGCATGTCTTCCATTCCATAGTGAAAAGTGTCACACTCATCAGTCCTCAGCTGTCCTTTGGCTCCTGCACAGTTTATGAAGCCATATGATTTCCTCCTCACGTTGTCTATGACCTTATTGGTACTCAGGACACCATCACATCTCTGAATTCAAACACATTTCTTCTTTACTGTTCTACAACAGTTGCAGAGTACATTGTTTCAGAAACTCCAAATGTGTTCATTGCATTTCCCAGGATGTTGACCATGAGACTGAAGGCATGTCCACCAATGGGGTGTGGTTTGAATGATTTAAATGTAGACATTTATTGCTGAATGAAACCACACATTCATAGCATAATTATCAAATAGTGAGAGTTCCATCTAGTTAGTTTGGAAAAAATTGACTGTGCATCTTAAATAATCCTGGTTAATCCATTCCATCTGTCCTTCCAAGTGATCGTAACCTAAAAAAAAAAGATTAAACCTTCTATGAATTTTTAAACAAAAAATCATTTTTTTAAAAAATAAACCAAGGACCCCTGTTCAAAAAATTACCTTAGGGAAACCATCTAATCAAAGCAACTTCTATCTTTTTTGTTTTCATAACAGATAACAGACACAAAGTCAAATTGCTGATTATGGTCTTTTGGTCACATGACAGGGATTAATTAGAAGGTCACAAATCACACCAATTGAAACCTGTGATGAACATCAAAAGGACAGTAATAAATGGTACAGCAAAACCTCGATTATCTGTCGCTTGATTCACTTGCAGTAGTTTCAGAATTTCACATTGTCTTCTTCCTTTGCTAAGGTGGTATTTTCAAAAACATAAAACTTTAATTTAGGAAACTACAACCATCAACTTTCCAGATCCCCTCTGAACTGGGTAAATTCAGATACCCTCTGTTACTTTTGCCCATAAAATATCTCAGAGACATTCATTCACATGTATTACTTTTAGTTTACTGGTCTCAAATCTCGTGTTCTCTTTCTTCAGAACTATTAGTTCTTATTTCCCCCTTGCAACATACAGTATTCTTATACTCTTAGACCTTAAAGGCATCTTTGTGCACCAGCATTTTATTCTTAAGTTTGGACACAATAGTTGCTAAACAACTCCTTTATTCTAGATAGACAGCACCAGATCTGATGATTACGAACAACAAACTTTTATATTTTGATTTTTTGTAGTGGTCTGCATAATAAATTAATGGCGTATCGAGCAACTCCAGGGATTTGTTGTCTCGAAACTGAAATCTTTAATGAGCAGAGACTGTTGATGCAGTCGCAGTCTTGGTTATGTGTGGTGGTGTTTCTGATTGGCACAACTGCAGTTCTTGGTGGTGTGGTAAAGGGCATATGATGGGGTAGGGGGTGGGAGGGAGGTGCAATCGGGGTTTAATTAATATATTGGTTGCTTCTTAGGGGTGGCACGGTGGCGCAGTGAGTAGCGCTGCTGCCTCGCAGTTAGGAGACCTGGGGACCTGGGTTCGATTCCCGGGTCCTCCCTGCGTGGAGTTTGCATGTTCTCCCCGTGTCTGTGTGGGTTTCCTCCGGGCGCTCCGGTTTCCTCCCACAGTCCAAAGACATGCAGGTTAGGTGGATTGGTGATTCTAAATTGGCCCTAGTGTGTGCTTGGTGTGTGGGTGTGTTTGTGTGTGTCCTGCGGTGGGTTGGCACCCTGCCGGGATTGTTTCCTGCCTTGTGCCCTGTGTTGGCTGGGATTGGCTCCAGCAGACCCCCGTGACCCTGTGTTCAGATTCAGCGGGTTGGACATTGGATGGATGGTTGCTTCTTGTTCTGTCGTATTGATTTTCCTTTGATTTTATTAAAAAAAACCTGATGTCAAAAAACAGAAGCTCAATTTCAGCTTTTTTTTTTTTGTTGTTGCTTTTTTTCATTTACAAATTTCAGGTTCTCTAAATTCCATTCAGTTTTAATTCTACTGTACAGTGGAATCTCGGTTCACGACCATAATTTGTTCCAAAACTCTGGTCGTAAACCGATTTGGTTGTGAACTGAAGCAATTTCCCCCATAGGATTGTATGTAAATATAATTAATCTGTTCCAGACCATACGAGCTGTATGTAAATATATATTTTTAAAGATTTTTAAGCATAAATATAGTTGATTACATCATAGAATGCACATCGTAATAGTAAACTAAATGTAAAAACATTGAATAACACTGATAAAACCTTGAACAACAGAGAAAACTAACATTGCAAGAGTTCGCGCTATAGCCTTTCGACCCGATCGCTGTATAAACACTTTTTTTTAATGAGTTTTAAGCACAGGGGAAAAAAAGTAACATTTGAACAAATCCAAACTTTATTTAAGAACCAACCAAGAAAGTAACATTGAAGGAGTTCGCGCTATAGCCTTACAACCCGATCGCTGTATAAACACTTTTTTTTTAATGAGTTTTAAGCACCGGGGGAAAAAAAGGAACATTTGAACAAATCCATAACTTAATAAACAACCAAGAAAAGTAACATTGCAACAATTGCAACAATTCACAAAAAATGAACATTTGAAAAATCCGTAATACAAAAATTATCCATAAACCACCAAGGAAACTAAGCTTGCATGAGTCGAGTTCTGGCATGAAGTGAGGAGGAACTGGGTGGAGAGGAGGTTACAGGTTCACAGGTAAAGCACACATGTCTGACTGAGAACAATTAACAGAGAGAGGCTGAACACGTGCTTAAATACAGTAATCGGTGCGTACGAACTGGAAGGGAAATGAAATAGAGCACAAAGAGTTCACAGCGAAAGCACGCACATCTGACCGAGAACAATGCAACACATGCAGAAATCATCGGCACACATAAATCGAAAGGTAAACTGGCTTCTTCGTATACCGAGTGTGTGGTCGTGAACCGAGGCAAAAGTTTGGCGAAGTTTTTGGTCGTAAACCGATTTGTACGTGTACCGAGACATTCGTGAACCGAGGTTCCACTGTACTTTATTTAGCAGGTCAAGTGTTTCTGCTATAGTGTCTTTCTGAGTTAAGAGAAAAATGTGAAGATTGTCCTACAAACCACAGAAAAAGAATTTATTATATTACCTTTATAATTCTAATACTGTCTTTCATGTGTAATTCCTGTTTTGAAAATTTGACAGAACTGGAGTAACAGACCAGCAGGTTGAACACAACATTCATCACAGTGATAGACACAAAGCAGCTCAGCATATGAGGCTCACAGCTGAATAAATCCATTGAGATAGAATTTCATTTAGCACTGAGATTTTACAAAAGGAATGTGTCCACTAAGCCACTGAACACTCTGAGCAAACATCTATAACACATTGTAGGAGTGACACCTGAACAGGCAGACATATAAATGAATGGCCACAAGCACACCTGAAACTCCAGTGGAATTTGGACTGGACCTGCTTCTTCTTGGCTGTGTTGTGGGACTCATTATGGCTTCTCATGTTACAGTGGGACTGTGTGGCAGAAAACCCAGCAGTATACCTTTGAGATAAATAAAATCCTCAGTGTAGGACCAGAAGCAGAACCATTTGGATTTCAAATCCTGACCCATGTTGCCCCATCTTCAGTTCAGGCTTTAGATTCACAGGGTTGGACGGTGGTTACTTTTTGTCTGGTTAGAGTTTAATAAAGTAATGGTGGCCTTTATAATTTATAATAGCAGTAGATTGAGAGAAGGAGGCAGTGAGATATTGTTGCTCCCTCATGTTTTTCCCTCAGAGGCTCCTGTACTCTTATTGTAGCTCCATCTTTTACAGGTTCCTAAAATTGAGCAGCTACTGATTTGACAAGTTAGAATCCAGCAGAAGTCAAATGTGTAATAGAAGAAATTAATCAGTCCAAAAAAGTTCATTTTAAAAGTTTGGTGAAAATTTAAAAAGGAACTAACAACAAAAGTTCAGAAAAAAAGTTTTTACACATGAAGAGTAAATGAAAAAGAAAAAAAAAGATTTCTTCTACAGTCTTAGCTTTCTCATGTTAGTTGTGTTATTTCTCAATGGGTTCACATAAGACATTCAGGACCTTCTGTAACTACATACAGTATGTTCAGTACAGTTTCAAACTGTTTGCTCTCCATGCCTTACCAATTGCAAGGCAGATCATAAACTGGGACTAATCTGTAGGCACAGGGACAGGAAATAATTAGAATATTCAATATCAGTTTAGCTTGTTTGGGTTATAATAGAATCTCCCATAGACTATGCATTAATATATAGGCAAACAATTTAACATAACTAAGAAAATACAATTTAACATAACCTAAATAACTAACAAATGGCTCTTACTCTCATCTAGTGTCATTTTCATTTTCAGAGCGGGGACCCAAACTTCAGCTGAGGTTTCTTACTCATCATCCTCTTGGCCTTTTCAGTCAGTTCTCTACACTCCTAAGTCTTTCTTATATTGTGTATTTTGAAATTTCTGATCAAGATGATTTACATCATTTAAAAAGAGTAGCATTCTCATGACTGATCCCTTTAAGACCATATTGTTGTGACTTGGAGTCTCAATTCATGCAAATCCCAAAACTCGCCCCCTATGGACATTGACAATGATGTACTCTCCATGATGTTTGGCAGCACTTCAGCAATTTCCGTATGGTTCTCAGCAACCTCCACAATATTCTGAATAGTTACATGGATGGGATTTTTAACAGGGGCAAAAAATTTTCCTCATTACTGTATATTCAGTACATGAAACTGCATATTTCTGAATTGGTAAATCGAATGAATTGGCAAAATAAACTGGAATAGGTGGCTCAAAGCACTCCTTAACAGGGGATTTGACATTTACGTTGACTGGACATATGTATGTGGCACAGGCAGGTGCTATTGCTGTGGTAATGGCAGCAGCGGCGATGTTTCATGGTTTGGCTGTGGTGGAGTTGAAAGCTGCCATCTGCTTTTGACTTTCTGAACTTACTGCTCTAACGGGCACTGAATGTTAGCTTCATATATGCTCACCTCATCCTGTTTTTTATGGCAGTTCATTATGTTATGAACTGGGAGTCTCAAAAGCACTTAAGTCTCAAACTGTACTTCCAAAATGTCCACTAATCCTATCAAAAATCCCAGCTAGACACAAAACGAACACCTTGTAGAATCTTTATAAAATAAAAGTTTAATATCACAAAAATGCACCTCAGTAACAATGAAGCCCTAAAACCAATAGGATTTGTGTTAAACAAAATGGCAATCCAGTACAACTGAGTCCCAATACAGTAACCAATGATGACATCACAAACAGAGCATGAAGTCAAACAAATTCAGTGAATCAAAACGCACATTAGAAAGACAAAGATGAAGAACTCATCACACCCTCATACATTTGAAATGAACCACTGAGGATGACACTCCTGATTTATAGGGTAGAGGGCAGTTCCTGGTGGGGCATGTGGCTAAATCTCATGAGGGACCACCCATAAAACACATTAAATGTAACACAGGCAAAGAAAATGCAGGAGATATTTAACAAAAGAAACATTAACATCATTAAATAGCTCAACAAAGAAGAAAAAGAACATGAAACAAGACTTTCAACCCCAGCTAGAGGAGGAACCCTAGCTGAGAAGTAACACATATTTTACCTGAATCAGCTCCATTTTTTTGTTGTTTTTGGTTTAAAGATAGAGATGCTAACATTTCAAAATAACTTCTTGTCACATAAATGCAACACAATTCAGTAAATGTTACCATTTAGTATAACAATCTAAAGCATACAGTGCAGAAAGCAGGTGATTAAATCAGATGAAGACGAGGTTAGGATGTTGTGCTCTTTATCATCATTACTGTGTTACGTGAGGCCGCATGCGTCCTTATCAAGCAGGGACTCGGTCAGTAATGTAACACATCAAGGAAATAGCTGTCTAGGTGAGGGGGGCTTTTTGGTCTGAGGGGCTAGTAGTGTTTATTAGGTGACAGTTTATATCAGAGGTGGTGACCAAGATGGGTAGATCAGCAGCTGTTTTTCTGCTCACTTCTTCACTATGGAGTTGTGAAGAATTTCAAGGAACAAAAGATGGCAGCTAATGACTTTCTCTGCACTGAAGATGATACGTGAGCAGACGCTGTGCCAAACCAGACAGTGATTGAGGATATGAGGATGATCTTGACTGTGCTTTTGTAAAACTGATCAGTGATAACTGGGTGACATGAAGTTTTATTCAACGGGTGGAGGAAATGCATTTTTTGTTGTGATTTCTTGGTCTGAGTGTTGAATATCAGAGTTCTCAGAAACTTAAATGTCTTCACCAAATTTACTGTAGTCTTCTTTATGCCCAGATGAGAAAGTGGAGGGAGCTTTTTTTAATGAAATTCAAAGATCATGTTCACAGTTTAACTGTACTGAGCTGAAGATAATTTTGTACATGATGACACTACATGTTTCATTTCACTCCTGTATACAGTACCTGCACTTTGGCATTATTGATGAGACCAATGATTGTTGTGTTACCAGTAAACTTAAATACTGGTGAGTGATGGGTGTCTAGAGGTTCAGCCCCCATGAGCTCTGGTATTTGCGGTGAGAGAATCTGAAATTGTAGGTCCATCTGCACATACTGTTCATTGTTTGTCAAGAAGTTAGAGATCCATGAACAAACAGAGAGGACAATATTAGGTTAACAAAGTTGGAAATTATGTTTTTCAGATATTATTGTATTAGATGCCGAGCTGTAAATAATCCTTGCAGATGTGGCCTGTGCAATCCAGATGATGTAAAATATAGCAGAGACCCACAGTGACAGCAACCTCTACTGACATGTTGGCTTTCCAGGCGTGAGTCTGTGATAGATTTCAGATAAGAGAGGATGAAAGTTTCAAATATCGTCATGTTTAAATACATAAGTGCAACAGATCTATAATTGGCAAGTCTGGTTATTTTGTCCTTTTTTTGCTAACAAGAACAATAGTAGATGAATTAAACGAGATGGGGACCACAAACTGGTCCACTCACTTAACAGACAGATCAGTAAACACTGAGGCTAGATGGGCAGCACAGTGCTGCAGGGTATCAGGTGTGACAACATTACCGCCAACTACTTTTCTACACTCCTTTGTTTTGTTTCAAGAGTAAATAGACATTTTGCTCCTTGATCAGAGGTGGGCAGTGGGAGGAAATAAAGCTACTAGGAGAGTCCAAGATGAACACAGGCTAACAGAATTCTGCAACAGGCTGGGAAAATGTTAGGCCCAGAAACAAGGGAGCCATTAGATTGAAAAAGTCAACATGACTCAGTGCAGCAGCTGTGATTACCAATTTAAAGTTCAAAAAGATGATCTTCAGCCTTCACATTACACCGATCGTGTTATGCCGATTGTTCTGGGTGAGTCAGTGACTACAGAAAGATGAGAATTAAGCAGAAGTCACTGACTGTCGAGTACAGACGGGTCAGCAGAGGGACTCCCTTCACACAGCCACTCTGTGGCTTTAGAAGAAGAAATTTTACCTTATTGAAGGATCGGTGGATTATTTTATTAATTTATATGACAACTGATTTGTACAGAATACAACTGTAAAGTGACACACATCTCACTCATTTCTTTGAACTGTGTAGGCACACTGGAGACACTGCAAAGAAATAAACAAGCAAAGCTGAAACCTCGAAAGATTAATGAATTTATTAGAAATCCTTTGTTAATCAGAAGCTCAGATTCACTTTGTTTTTGTCAGATGTTTTTCCATTTATGAAACTTAAATTCCCTGGATGTCATTTACCATTACTTGTAGTCCAGATTATTTAGCAGGTGCAGTGTTTCTGCTTTAGTGTGATTGTGAAGGTGAGAGATAAAATGCAAACATTATCCTACAAGCCACACAGAAAGATTTAATTTTATTTTGTCTTTCTATTTCTAATACTGTCGTTCATGTTTAATTCCTGTTTTGAAGTTTATCCAAGCCTGGACATAATCATGAGAGAGATGGAGTCACCAACCAGAATGGTTACCACAACATTTAAAGTGGTGATGGACACAGAAGCAGGTCAGATCTGAGGCTCACAGCTCAATAAATCCATTGAGGTAGAAGTTCAGTTAGCATTGACCACTCTGAGCGGACCTCTATAACAAATTGTAGGAGTGACACCTGCCCAGGCAGTTATGTGGAGAAATGGGTCCAAGCACACCTGAAACCATGTGGAGTTTGGACTGGGCCTTCTTCTTCTTGACTACGTTGTAGTACACATGATGGCTTCTTATGTCACAGTGGGACTGTCAGTAAACCTCACAGTACACCTTTGAGGTAAATAAAATCCACCCTGTAGGACCAGAAGCAGAATCATTTGAATTCCAGTCCTGATCCTTTTTGCCCAATTTTCTGTTCAGGCTTTGCACTCACAGGTTGGGGGGTGGTGACCTTGTACTAGTTAGAGTTTAATAAAGTAGTACCGGCTTTTATAATTTATAATAGGAATCGATGAAGAGAAAGAGGCAATGAGACATTTTTGTTGCCTTGTGTTCCTCCATGTACTCTCATCTTGTATCATCTTCATTTTCAGAACGGGGAGCCAAACTTCAACTGAATTCAGATGGACAAATATATGAAGGCGACGAGGTCAGCCTGCACTGTCAGCTCGATGGAAATCCTGTTGGATGGACATATGAGATCTACAAAAGGGAATCAACATACCAATACTATTATAAAGTACACACAGAGAGCACTTTGACCTTCAGCTCTGTGACTCATTCACAACGTGGGCAGTACCGGTGTCGAGCTGGAAAAGGAGAAGTTTACTCAACATACAGTAATGATGTGTGGTTAGAAGTATCAGGTAAGAGACTTTCTCTGATGAAATTCGATTTTAATTCTTGTTTTCTGTTTTTAAGAGGTCAAATTACCCAAACACAACAGTTTACTGTTATTTTATAGTCAGGCTCCCAAAAAATTAAGTCCTGTACTAAAAGTACCAGAGGGTCTCAGGCTCCTTCTGGATGGGCTCACATGATAACATCTTAGTTGGTGAAGCTTTGTGGACTATTTTTTTAAAAGCTTTTTCCTTAGAGCTTGATAACTAAGCAGTTCTGTTATGCATTTTAAATTGGCTGCAATTTGGATTATTTTATTATCTAACTGACTATCTTCATTCTGAATGTTGGTGACTTCAGCCAGTGATCTTTGGAAAGAACAAACTTCTAACGGCACATTTCTTTTGTGAACACAATGATCTGGACCTGCTGCAGTCAAACGTTAATGCCTTTAAATGTTAACCTGTGGTACAACTCTTGAGCATGTGAAAGACACAAGAGAAATATAATTTACTATTATTATTATTATTATTATTATTATTAGGTCTGACCACATTGTACTACCACCTATAGGCCTGTTTTTGTCAAGAGGAGTTCTTTTATTATCCAAGGAAGGAGTTGTTATGAGTGTTTGTGGTGTGGGTTGTTTGTTGTAACATTTATATTTTATTGAAATTCTGAAAAGTTTTAATTTACCCTTAGACAGATAGATAGATATTTTATTTGTCACTATCTATCTATCTATCTATCTATCTATCTATCTATCTATCTATCTATCTATCTATCTATCTATCTATCTATCTATCTATCTATCTATCTATCAAACAGAACTACTGGCTTCACCTTTTCTTCACTGTATACACCTGTGTACACTCAGCATGACCTTCCATCTGTTTGAATTATCACAAATGAACTTGCCTGTGGCACTCAATTGTATTTGAAATACTTAACTGTATTTGAAATGGAAAAATATACAGGATTCATTTTATTATTATTATTTAACTTCTTGAAAATAAAACATCAAAAACATTCAGAGGTGAAAAGGTCACTCATTCCAACACAGCTTATTAATTTATATTCACCTGGATTTTCTAAAATATCATCAGGTTACAATTTCAAGGTGGCCAAACTGCTATGCCCTCTACACGTCTTTGCCATATACTCAATATTGTTGTAGTTCTCTATTAAATAAATGTTTTGTAATATTTGCATGAAATTTACCCCTAACCAGCTTTTATCTCCTGTGTTCTTCTTGAAGAGCACATTTTAAAGTAACATCCGCCATACCACTTCACAGCCTAATTTGAAACACTTCTGTCATGTCACCTTAGTCTTTTCTAACATATGTAGAAAGGTAACTATTTTCTGTTATTTGTGTACCTCAGCAGCCACTGTAGTTGGTCAATGAAGATGCTGCACTGAGGTTTCTTACTCATCATCCTCTTAGCCTTTTCAATCAGTTCTCTGCACTCCTAAATCTTTTTTATATTGTGCATTTTGAAATTTCTGATCAAGATGATTTACTTCATTTAAAAAGAGTAGTACTATCCTCATCACTGATCCCTGTAAGAGCATATTGTTGTGACTTGGAGTCTGAATTAATGAAATGTCCCAACCTGTACTTCCACAGCTAACCACTGAGGTGCTAAATCCCATCAAAAACCCCAACTAGACACCCCAACTTGCCCCCGATGGACATTGACAATAATGTACTCTCCATGATGTTTGGCGGCACTTCAGCAATTTCCGTATGGTTCTCAGCAACTTCCACAATATTCTGAATAGCTACATGGATGGGATTTTTAACAGGGGCAAAACATTTTCCTCATTATATTCAATGCATGAAGCTGCATATTTATGAATTGGTAAATCGAATGAATTGACAAAATAAACTGGAACAGGTGATTCAAAGCACTCCATAACAAAGACAGGGGACTTGACATTTACGTTGACTGGACATATGTATCTAGTGCAAGGGGGTGCTTTTGCTGTGGTAATGGCGGTGTTTCATGGTTTGGCCGTGGTGGAGTTGAAAGCTGTCATCTGCTTTCGACTTTCTGAACTTACTGCTCTAACAGGTACTGAATGTTAGCTTCATATATATGCATCTCATCCTTTTTTTTATGGCAGTTCATTATGTTATGAAATGGGAGTCTCAAAAGCACTTAACTCTCAAACTGTACTTCCAAAATGCCCACTAATCCTGTCAAAAACCACAGCTAGACACAAAAAGAACACCTTTTAGAATCTTTATAAAATAAAAGTTTTATATCACAAAAATGCACCTCAGTAACAATGAAGCTCCATGAAGCCCTAAAACCAATAGGATTTGCGCTAAACAAAATGGCAATCCAGTACAACTGAGTCCCATTACAGTAACCAATGATGACATCACAAACAGAGCATGAAGTCAAAGACAAAGATGAAGAACTCGTCACTCCCTCATACATTTGAAATGAACCACTGAGGATGACACTCCTGATTTATAGGGCAATAGGCAGTTTCTGGTGGGGCAGGTGGCTAAATCTCTTGGGTGACCACCCATAAAACACATTAAACGTAACACAGGCAAAGAAAATGCAGGAGATATTTAACAAAAAAAACATTAACATCAATAAATAGCTCAACAAAGAAGGAAAAGGACATGAGACAAGACTTTGAACCCCAGCTAGGGGATGACCCTAGCTGAGATGTAAGACATATTTTACCTGAATCAGCTCCATTTTTTGTTGTTTTGGTTTAAAGATAGAGATGCTAACATTTCAAAATAACTTCCTGTCACATAAATACAACACAATTCTGTGAATGTTACCATTTAGTATAAGAATTTAAAGCACACAGTGCAGACAGCAGCAGGTGAAGACAAGGTTAGGATGTTGTGCTCTTTATCATCATTACGGTGTTACGTGAAGCCACATGCATCCTTATCAAGCAGGGACTCGTTCAATAATGTAACACTTCGAGGAAATACTGTAGCTGTTTAGGTGAGGGGACTTTTTGGTCTTAGGGGCTAGTAGTGTTTATTAGGTGACAGTTTATATCAGAGGTGGCAACCAAGATGGGTAGATCAGCAGTTGTTTTTCTGCTCACTTCTTCACTATGGAGTTGTGAAGAATTTCAAGGAAGAAAAGATGGCAGCCAATGACTTTCTCGGCACTGAAGATGATATGTGAGCAGACGCTGTGCCAAACCAGACAGTGATTGAGGATATGAGGATGATCTTGACTGTGCTTTTGTAAAACTGATCAGTGATACTGGGTGACATGAAGTTTTATTCAACGGGTGGAGGAAATGCATTTTATGTTGTGATTTCTTGGTCTGAGTGTTGAATATCAGAGTTCTCAGAAACTTAAATGTCTTCACCAAATTTACTGTAATTTTCTTTATGTCCAGATGAGAAAGTGGAGGGGGCTTTTCTTAATGAAATTCAAAGATCATGTTCACAGTTTAACTGTACTGAGCTGAAGATACTTTTGTACATGATGACACTACATGTTTCATTTCACTCCTGTATACAGTACCTGCACTTTGGCTTTATTGATGAGATCAATGATTGTTGTGTTACCAGTAAACTTAAATAAATGGACTGATGGGTGTCTAGAGGAGCTCTGGTATTTGCGGTGAGAGAATCTGAAATTGTAGGTCCATCTGCACATACTGTTCATTGTTTGTCAAGAAGTTAGAGATCCACGAACAAACAGAGAGGGCAATATTAGGTTAACAAAGTTGGAAATTATGTTTTTCAGGTATTATTGTATTAGACGCCGAGCTGTAAATAATCCTTGCATATGTGGCCTGTGCAATCCAGATGATGTAAAATATAGCAGAGGCCCACAGTGACAGCAACCTCTACTGACATGTTGGCTTTCCAGGCGTGGGTCTGTGATAGATTTCTGATAAGAGAGGATGAAACTTTCAAATATCGTCATGTTTAAATACATAAGTGCAACAGATCTATAATTGGCAAGTCTGGTTATTTTGTCCTTTTTTTGCTAACAAGAACAATAGTAGATGAATTAAAAGAGATGGGGACCATAAACAGGTCCACTCACTTAACAGACAGATCAGTAAACACTGAGGCTAGATGGGCAGCACAGTGCTGCAGGGTATCAGGTGTGACAACATTACCGCCAACTACTTTTCTACACTCCTTTGTTTTGTTTCAAGAGTAAATAGACG
This sequence comes from Erpetoichthys calabaricus, assembly GCF_900747795.2. Taxonomy (NCBI): domain Eukaryota; kingdom Metazoa; phylum Chordata; class Cladistia; order Polypteriformes; family Polypteridae; genus Erpetoichthys; species Erpetoichthys calabaricus. The sequence goes on along the minus strand of NC_041409.2, from coordinate 95,536,648 downwards.
TTTTGCTCCTTGATCAGAGGTGGGCAGTGGGAGGAAATAAAGCTATTAGGAGAGTCCAAGATGAACACAGGCTAACAGAATTCTGTAACAGACTGGGAAAATGTTAGGCCCAGAAACAAGGGAGCCATTAGATTGACAAAGTCAACATGACTCAGTGCGGCAGCTGTGATTACCAAGTTAAAGTTCAAAAAGATGATCTTCAGTCTTTTGATTGTTCTGGGTGAGTCAGTGACTACAGAAAGATGAGAATTAAGCAGAAGTCACTGACTGTCGAGTACAGACGGGTTAGCAGAGGGACTCCCTTGACACGGCCACTCTTTAGAAGAAGAAATTTTACCTTATTGAAGGATCGGTGGATTCTTTTATTAATTTATATGACAACTGATTTGTACAGAATACAACTGTAAAGTGACACACATCTCACTCATTTCTTTGAACTGTGTAGGCGCACTGGAGACACTGCAAAGAAATAAACAAGCAAAGCTGAAACCTCAATAGATTAATGAATTAATTAGAAATCTTTTTTTTTAATATTTTTATTTTATTAATTTTCATTGTAATCATTCCATACAAACAGATCAATTTATAACCCAACAAATTTGAAGACAAATCAAACCCCACCCCTGAGAAGGAGAGCTTAGCTAAAGGAAAATTGCTTTAAGCTTTTTAATAAGGCAACATTAGACAAAAGAAGGGGAGAAGTAAATATCTATATAAATAAGAGATGGAGAAGGGAGTTAAATGCAATAATAGTTAATTCTCTTATTCTAAAATAATATTGATTAAATCCTGACATGTTTTGAAAAAATTTTGTACAGATCCTCTAACTGAAAATTTGATTTTTTCCAATTTCAAATAATATAAAACATCGGTTTCCCACTGACTTATAAGAGGAGAATTAGGATTCTTCCAATTTAACAAAATAAGTCTGCGTGCCAAGAGTGTAGTGAATGCAATCACCATTTGCTTGTCCTTCTCCAATTCCAGTCCATCTGGAAGGACACCAAACACAGCTGTTAGTGGGTTAGGAGGGATTGTGATACTAAGGCTGTCTGAGAGGCACTTAAAAATTTTGGTCCAAAATGATGTTAGTTTGGTGCAGGCCCAGAACATGTGACCCAGTGAGGCAGGAGCTTGGTTGCAGCGCTCGCAGGTTGGATCCTGGCCTGGAAACATTTTGGACAGTTTTAAGCGAGACAGATGAGCTCGATATATAATTTTTAGTTGAATAATTCTATGCTTTGCGCATATAGAACTCGAGTGAATTCTCTGCTTTGCTACCTTCCACTCCTTTTCTGATATATTGATTAAGAGATCTTCTTCCCAATGTCCTCTTGGATCTTTGAAAGGTAGGGACTCTAATAAGATTTTATATATTGCGGAAATAGTGTTTGTTTCCTCGGAATTGAGCAGTATTTTTTCCAGCATTGTGGAGGGTGCAAGGTGGGGGAAATCGGGCAATTTCTGTTTAACAAAATTTCTAATTTGAAGATAGTAAAAGAAATGTGTAGCTGGGAGGTTAAATTTTGAACGTAATTGTTCAAAAGATGTAAATATGTTGTCTATATAAAGATCTCTGAGCATTTTAATCCCAAAACTTTTCCAGGTATTAAAAATTGGATATACTTGCGAAGGTTGAAAGAGGTGGTTCTCTTGCAGAGGTGCCACTGATAAAAGATTTTCCATCTTAAAATGCTTCCTAATTTGGTTCCATATTCTGAGTGAGTAAAGCACAATTGGGTTATTAGTATATTTGCGATAACTTTCATTTATTGGAGAGCAGAGCAGGGAATATAAAGAAGTACTACAGGATTTTACTTCTATTGCAGACCAAGCCTGTGTATGTTCATTTATTTGTGTCCAGGTTTTTATGGCTTGTATGTTTGCTGCCCAGTAATAAAACTGAAAATTAGGTAAAGCCATGCCACCTTCTGCCTGAGGTCTTTGTAGGGTCGCTCTTCGGATACGTGGGTGTTTTGAGTTCCAAATGAATGAGGTTATTATTGAATCTAACTGTTTAAAAAACGATTTATTGATATATATTGAAATGTTTTGAAATAAAAAGAGAAGTTTAGGAAGGATATTCATCTTAGCAATGTTTATTCTTCCGGCTAGAGTGAGATGAAGGGTTGACCATCTATGCAAGTCTTGCTTAATTTTTTCCATACAGACGCCAAAATTTTATTGATAAAGAGCTTTATGTTTACTTGTGATATTTACCCCTAGGTATTTAAACTGATCTGCTATGGTAAAAGGTAGGGTGTCTAATCTAATATTATATGCTTGTGAATTCACTGGAAAGAGTATACTTTTATTCAGATTAATTCTAAGACCAGATATCTTTTGAAATTCTGTTAGTGCTGTTAAAACAACAGGGACAGTGTTTTCTGGGTCCGATATATATAAGACCATATCATCTGCATATAGAGAAATTTTCTGTTCCAGTCCTTCTCTGACAATCCCCTTTATCTGATAAGAATTTCGGCAGTGAACCGCCAGTGGTTCAATAGCGATTGCAAACAACAGTGGCGACAAGGGACATCCTTGTCTGGTACCACGTTCTAGTTTAAAGTAGTCTGAGCAAATGTTATTAATACAAACTGAAGCTTCTGGACTGGTATACAGTAGTTTGATCCAAGCACAAATATTCGGGCCAAACCCAAATTTCTCCAATGCAGTGAAAAGGTAATTCCATTCGATCATGTCAAATGCCTTTTCTGCGTCTAATGATAGTAATATCTCTGGGGTGTTTGATTTTGCTGGTGAATATATAACATTAAACAAGCGTCGGAGATTTGAAGATAGATGTCGGCCTTTAATAAATCCAGTTTGATCTTGTGATATTACCGAGGGCAGCACTTTCTCCATCCTTCTAGCTAGGATTTTTGAGAGTATCTTAACATCATTATTCAGGAGTGAAATTGGTCTATATGATGCACATTGTAACAAGTCCTTATTTTGTTTAGGAAAGACGGTGATTAATGCTTGTCGAAATGTTTGAGGTAGTATTTGGTGGTCTTTAGCTTCTGTAAATGTTGCCAATAAGAGTGGAGCTAGCTGAGTGGAGAATTTCTTATAAAACTCTACGGGGTAGCCATCAGGGCCTGATGATTTCCCGCTTTGTAGTGACTTTATAGCGTCTAGTAATTCTGCTAGCGTTAGAGGTGTATCCAGTTCCTCAGCACTTAAAGCATCTATTTGTGGTATTTGTGAATTATCCAGAAATGCATTAGATTGCGTGTTGTCTTCTTTGGGCTCAGTGGAATATAAAGACTTATAGTAATCTCTAAATGTGTGCATTATTTTATTATGGTCGATGATTTCTTCTCCATTCTTGTTGGTGATTACTGGTATTGCATTGTGAACTTCTTGTTTATGAATTTGTTGAGCTAAAAGCTTATTAGCTTTTTCTCCGTGTTCATAGTAATGCTGTCTAGACTTATAAATAAGTTGTTCAGTTTCTTTAGTTGTTAAGATGTTAAGTTCTGTATGCAGGGCCTGCCTTTTCCTGTGAAGAGCTTCACTTGGACGCCTGGCTTGTTCTTCATCTATTCTAGTAATTTCATTTCTTAGCTCTGACACTTTCTTGGTTTCTAATTTATTTCTATGGGAAAGATATGAAATAATCTGGCCTCTTAAGAAGGCCTTTAGAGTTTCTCAGAGTGTTCCTGCAGAAACCTCTGTGGACGTGTTTGTCTCTAGGAAGAAGCTGATTTGTTTGGATATAAATTCTGTGCAGTTCTCGTCTGCCAATAAAAGAGGGTTAAGACGCCATCTGCGAGGTGAGTGTGAGGGGCTTAATGATTTTAGCTCCAAGACTAGAGGGGCATGGTCAGAGATAACAATTGTGTCATATTTGCATGATTTAATTGTAGGCAGGAAATTATTATCTATAAAAAAATAATCAATTCTTGAGTAGCTATAATGCACTGGTGAGTAGAACGAATATGTTCTTGAGTTTGGGTTAAGAAACCTCCAGGGGTCTGATAAGTTGTGATCATTTAAAAACTGTGTAATTATCTTTGCAGTATTAGATGTCGTCCCCCCTGTCACAGGTGTCCTATCTAAGAGTGGATTTAAAACACAATTAAAGTCCCCAGCCATTATAATTTTATGAGTGTTCACATTGGGAATGGATGCAAATAGATTTTGCATGAATTCCTTATCATCAACATTGGGTGCATAAACATTTATCAAAATCATTTTACTGTTATATAAGTTGCCCATGACCATCACATATCTCCCTTCAGGGTCCGACACTACCTCTGATGCTACAAATGGAACTGGTCTATGTATGAGAATTCCCACCCCTCTAGTTTTCTTTATAAAGCTAGAATGGAACATTTGGCCAGTCCAGTCTTTTTGTAATCTGAACTGATCCTTGGTTAGTAAGTGGGTCTCCTGTAGAAATACTATTTTAGCGTTTAAGCCTGTTAGGTGAGAGCATACTTTCTTTCTCTTTAATTCGTGATTCCGGCCTTTAACATTCCAGCTCACAAAGTTAACTGTCCCATCATGGAGACATTGATTCTGAGTTTTTAATGTCATTTATAGTTTTAATTGGTAATATGGCAGTTTTAATCTTAGTTTCAAGATTCCCCATGAGTTATTGCATTTTAGCCTATTGTTGCATTGATATTTATAATTATAAGAATTACAAGAATAGATTAGATATAACCTGCTCTCCTTCTCTCCCCCCTTTATCCCCCCACCCCCCCCCCCCATTTTGCCTCCCCACATGAGGCTAGATCCCACTTCGCGATGTTCCAGTCCTCTGACATACGAAGAGACAGAGCACGTCCAAAACAAAACAAACCCCACCCTGCAGCGGAGTTACTGAATTAAAACAGAGATATCTTTTGCAGTTAAATTCTTAATACTATCTGCCGAAAATATTCTCATTAACAATATTTAAGCTTGAAATAATCTTCAGCGCTTTTAAGTTAAGATATTAAGATTAAAAAAAAAAAAAAAAAAAAAAAACCCTGGGAATGATTTTAAAAACTAGTCTAGGATAAACCTGGTAATTCCTACTGTAATAGTATAATGGTAATTGTATAAATAGTAGAACAAGCAATAAACCAAGGGTATGAAGTTAAACAGTCTACTTTAAGGTATAGTAAAATAAAAAAAATAAAAAAAATAAAAAAAAATAAAACGAATCCTACTTTAATCACTTCCACATTTTCACACTCACGTCTATAACTCTATAACTCTGATTAAAACATAAACATATAAAGTCCAGATAAAAAAAAAAAAAGAAAATAAGGGATGTATAATTATAATACCAGTCTCTTTAAACATGGATCCAGAGATCAGATCATAGGTCCTTCCCGTGCCTTGATAGAATACGGCTCTTTATTAACTTTCAAAAAAGTGTCGGAAACAGCTTCTTTAGTTCTTTTTCAGCTTCTTCTTTGCTGAAGAAAATATAATGTCGATCTTGAACTTCCACTTTCAGTTTGGCAGGATACAAGAGGCTGTATTTGATATCGGCTTTCCGTAGCATCCTTTTAATTTCGATGTAGGATCTGCGTTTTGCAGCTGTTGATGGTGAGAAGTCGGGAAAAATACGAATAAGATTATTTTCAAATATAATCTCTTGCTTGTGTCTGAGAAGTGCCATCACATCAAGCTTACATCTTAGTCGCTCGAAGCGGACAATAAAAGACCTAGGTTTAAAAGCGCTTGGTATCTTTGTGCGATAAGCTGTGGCTATCTCAATGTCGAGTTGAAAGTCATCTCCAATTATTTTAGACAGTAATTCTACTGTAAATTTCACTGGGCTTGAGCTTTCTCGTTTCTCAGGTATACCCTCAATTCTTATATTATTTCTTCTGCACCCATCCTCCAGGGCTGCAAGTCTGTCTCCAAGTTTTTTGCATTCCGAGTTCGCAGCTGTGGCTTTTTCATCGGCGTTAGATGCCAGTTGTTCCGCTGTTTCCACTCGAGCCGTGAGTCCCTGCTTAACGTCTTCCACCTGATCTGAAACGTCATTAATATGATCATCAAGCCTTTTCAGTTTGGAATTAGTTTCTTCAATGTGTTCCACTAATTTCTCCAACATAGCTTTAAAGTTCACGTCAAAACGTTTAAATAAACGCGTTTCCTTATCTTTGTTATCCTTCTTGAGCTCAATGGCCACCTTCTTAAGATCATTTGTGTTATCCTTCTTAAGCTCCTTCATGGCCGTAACCATGGCAGTGGACTGTGTAGCGATCATCTCTTTCTGTGTAGCGATCATCTCTTTCAGTTCGGACAGTTCGCTTCGGCTTTCGTGCTCCGCAAGTGAAAATGCAGCTCCTGTTACAGGCTCGCGATGAGTAGATGAGAGCACGTCCTGCAGAGCCCTTTCTAGTCTCGAATGATCCTCAGAAATCGGCGATCCCTCGCGACCTATATCACTTGCGCCTTCGCTCCCATTTTCACTCTCGACTGGAGACGATACAATGGAGCGGGGTCCCAGGAATTCTGCGCACTCTTCTGCCTGTTCCAGGTCAGTCTCCGTGAGGCCATACCTTACACTTGCACTCAGGCCGGAAGTCTGTCCGGACTTTGATGCAGCTTCAAGTTTCTTTTCTGGTTCTTTCTGACTTTTCTTCTTGTTACTCATGCTTGTATATTGTAGTGGAAGTTCCTTGGTCGGGTTAAATACAGGATACCTCTAAATAATATGAAATACGTGGGAAAATAAAGCCGCTGCTAGCGGAGCTCTGCTTCAGACGTCCATCTCCTATAAACGGACGAAACCAATTAATTAGAAATCTTTTGTTAATCAGAAGCTCAGTTTCACTTTGTTTTTGTCAGATGTCTTTCCATTTATGAAACTTAAATTCCCTAGATGCCATTTACCATTACTTGTAGTCCAGATTGTTTAGCAGGTGCAGTGTTTCTGCTTTAGTGTGATTGTGAAGGTGACAGATAAAATGTGAACATTATCTTACAAGCCACACAGAAAGATTTAATTTTATTTTGTCTTTCTATTTCTAATACTGTCGTTCACATTTAATTCCTGTTTTGAAGTTTATCCAAGCATGGACATAATCATGAGAGAGATGGAGTCACAAACCAGAATGGTTACCACAACATTTAAAGTGGTGATGGACACAGAAGCAGGTCAGATCTGAGGCTCACAACTCAATAAATCCATTGAGGTAGAAGTTCAGTTAGCATTGACCACTCTGAGCGGACCTCTATAACACATTGTAGGAGTGACACCTGCCCAGGCAGTTATGTGGAGAAATGGGTCCAAGCACACCTGAAACCATGTGGAGTTTGGACTGGGCCTTCTTCTTCTTGACTACGTTGTAGTACACATGATGGCTTCTTATGTCACAGTGGGACTGTAAGTAAACTTCACAGTACACCTTTGAGGTAAATAAAATCCACCCTGTAGGACCAGAAGCAGAATCATTTGAATTCCAGTCCTGATCCTTTTTGCCCAATTTTCTGTTCAGGCTTTGCACTCACAGGTTGGGGGGTGGTGACCTTGTACTAGTTAGAGTTTAATAAAGTAATGCTGGCTTTTATAATTTATAATAGGAATAGATGAAGAGAAAGAGGCAATGAGACATTTTTGTTGCCTTGTGTTCCTCCATGTACTCTCATCTTGTATCCATCCATCCATCCATTGTCTCCCGCTTATCCGAGGTCGGGTTGCGGGGGCAGCAGCTTGAATAAAGATGCCCAGACTTCCCTCTCCCCGGCCACTTCTTCTAGCTCTTCCGGGAGAATCCCAAGGCGTTCCCAGGCCAGTCGAGAGACATAGTCCCTCCAGCGTGTCCTGGGTCTTCCCCGGGGCCTCCTCCCAGTTAGACGTGCCCGGAACACCTCACCAGGGAGGTGTCCAGGAGGCATCCTGATCAGATGCCCGAGCCACCTCATCTGACTCCTCTCGATGCGGAGGAGCAGTGGCTCTACTCTGAGCTCCTCCCGGATGACTGAGCTTCTCACCCTATCTTTAAGGGAAAGCCCAGACACCCTACGGAGGAAACTCATTTCAGCCGCTTGTATTCGCGATCTCATTCTTTCGGTCACTACCCATAGCTCATGACCATAGGTGAGGGTAGGAACATAGATCGACTGGTAAATTGAGAGCTTCGCCTTGTGGCTCAGCTCCTTTTTCACCACGACAGACCGATGCAGAGCCCGCATTACTGCGGATGCCACACCGATCCGCCTGTCGATCTCACGCTCCATTCTTCCCTCACTCGTGAACAAGACCCCGAGATACTTGAACTCCTCCACTTGGGGCAGGATCTCGCTACCAACCCTGAGAGGGCACTCCACCCTTTTCCGGCTGAGGACCATGGTCTCGGATTTGGAGGTGCTGATTCTCATCCCAGCTGCTTCACACTTGGCTGCGAACCGATCCAGAGAGAGCTGAAGATCACGGCCTGATGAAGCAAACAGGACAACATCACCTGCAAAAAGCAGTGACCCAATCCTGAGCCCACCAAACCGGACCCCCTCAACGCCCTGGCTGCGCCTAGAAATTCTGTCCATAAAATTGTATCATCTTGTATCATCTTCATTTTCAGAACGCAGAGCCAAACTTCAACTGAAGTCAGATGGACGAATATATGAAGGCGACGAGGTCAGCCTGCACTGTCAGCTCGATGGAAATCCTGTTGGGTGGACATATTATGAGATCTACAAAAGGGAATCAACATACCAATACTTTTATAAAGTACACACAGAGAGCACCTTGACCTTCAGCTCTGTGACTCATTCACAACGTGGGCAGTACCGGTGTCGAGCTGGAAAAGGAGAAGTTTATTCAACATACAGTGAATATGTGTGGTTAGAAGTATCAGGTAAGAGACTTTCTCTGATGTAACTCGATTTTAATTCTTGTTTTCTGTTTTTAAGAGGTCAAATTACCCAAACACAACAGTTTACTGTTATTTTATAGTCAGGCTCCCAAAAAATTAAGTCCTGTACTAAAAGTACCAGAGGGTCTCAGGCTCCTTCTGGATGGGCTCACATGATAACATCTTAGTTGGTGAAGCTTTGTGGACTATTTTTTAAAAAGCTTTTTCCTTAGAGCTTGATAACTAAGCAGTTCTGTTATGCATTTTAAATTGGCTGCAATTTGGATTATTTTATTATCTAACTGACTGTCTTCATTCTGAATGTTGGTGACTTCAGCCAGTGATCTTTGGAAAGAACAAACTTCTAACGGCACATTTCTTTTGTGAACACAATGATCTGGACCTGCTGCAGTCAAACGTTAATGCCTTTAAATGTTAACCTGTGGTACAACTCTAAATATAATTTACTATTATTATTATTATTATTATTAGGTCTGACCACATTGTACTACCACCTATAGGCCTGTTTTTGTCAATAGGAGTTCTTTTTTTATCCAAGGAAGGAGTTTTTATGAGTGTTTGTGGAGTGGGTTGTTTGTTGTAACATATATATTTTATTGAAATTCTGAAAAGTTTTAATTTACCCTTAGTAACAAATAAAATATCTATCTATCTATCTATCTATCTATCTATCTATCTATCTATCTATCTATCTATCTATCTATCTATCTATCTATCTAACAGAACTACTGGTTTCACCTTTTCTTCACTGTATACACCTGTGTACACTCAGCATGACCTTCCATCTGTTTGAATTATCACAAATGAACTTGCCTGTGGCACTTAATTGTATTTGAAATACTTAACTGTATTTGAAATGGAAAAATATACAGGATTCATTTTATTATTATTATTTAACTTCTTGAAAATAAAACATTAAAAACATTCAGAGGTGAAAAGGTCACTCATTCCAACACAGCTTATTAATTTATATTCACCTAGATTTTCTAAAATATCATCAAGTTACAATTTCAAGGATGCCAAAGTGCTATGCCCTCTACACGTCTTTGCCATATACTCAATATTGTTGTAGTTCTCTATTAAATAAATGTTTTGTAATATTTGCATGAAATTTACCCCTAACCAGCTTTTATTTCCTGTGTTCTTCTTGAAGAGCACATTTTAAAGTAACATCCGCCATACCACTTCACAGCCTAATTTTAAACACTTCAGTCATGTCACCTCTTAATGTTCTTACTCTTTCCTAACATACAAGCCAACCCGCTACGCTGCATAATTATGTATTGATGGGTGAACACTTCCTGAACGACACAGTTGTCCAAATGGGGTGGGTTTGAGGATACCACTGTGAGTGAATGAAAAGATGGACCTCTGGAGAGAGCAACATATAATTGTCCGTGACTGAAAGCGGGATCGTCTGTGACGATGGAGGCCACGCTGGTGAAAGTTACTTCGTCGGTAGGGATAAGTTTCAGCACTTGTTCATTAAGGTGTAGCGAGTCTTCGTTGGTGACGCTTAATATAGCTTGCGTACTGAGTTGTTCTGGAGTCACAGTTGAGAAACACTTTTTTAATGTCTTTTAAGCACAGGGAAAAAAATAAACATGTGAATCATCCGTAATGTAATAAGCCACCATGAAAAGTAACATTGCAATAATGCACGCTACGACCCGATCGCTGTAAACAGAAGTGAAAACAAAATCGAGCCCGGTGCTTTCTTTAACTGCCTTGTAGCGCAGTGGTAGTGTTGCTGCTTTGCAGTAAGGAGACTGTGGAAGATTTTGGGTTTGCTTCCCGGTTCCTCCCTGTGTGGATAGCGCTTTGAATACTGAAAACACCGGTATATCAATGTAATAAAGTATTATTATTCTTATGTGTCCAGCGCTCTCTCTCACGCGCGTGCCTGTATGTGTGTGTGTGTGTGTATCGCTTGCTCGCTGCACGTGTTCCTGCAGGCATACCAGTAAGTGAATGAAAAGATGGAACTCTGGAGAGAGCAACATACAACTGTCTTGACTGAAAACTGGTGTTGGCAGATACATGCATATCTTTTTGAAAGTTTGGCCCTGTGCCTTATTAATTGTTATCGCAAAGGCCAATCTAACAGGAAATTGTCTTCGTGTAAAAGTAAAAGGCAAATTATCTGTGACAAACAAACTGTTTAACACGCTGCATACCAACCCGCGGCGTAGTGTACGCCGCATAATCACGCCGCTTTTTTAATGTTTTTTAAGCAGAGGGGAAAAAATGAACATTTGCAAAATCCGTAACACTGCTTTCAGTAAGAACAATGCACACGCGTTTAATTTGTCGGCCACTTTTTGCCAGCCATCTTTTCTGGTTTGGGCTGCTTTTGCAGTGTTACCGCTTGTGCATATTAAATCTTGAAATCCTTCGAGTAACTAATTAACTAACTAACAGCCACCCACCCAGCTTGTGTGAAAAAAATGCGCCCGTTCTTTCACCATTTTGTTGCAGCCTATCAAAGACTTGCTGATCATGTTTTCTAGACTCAATATACATTAGCTTAGTAATGGCGGTGTTTCATGGTTTGGCCGTGGTGGAGTTGAAAGCTGTCATCTGCTTTTGACTTTCTGAACTTACTGCTCTAACAGGTACTGAATGTTAGCTTCATATATACGCATCTCATCCTTTTGTTTTATGGCAGTTCACTATGTTATGAAATGGGAGTCTCAAAAGCACTTAACTCTCAAACTGTACTTCCAAAATGCCCACTAATCCTGTCAAAAACCCCAGCTAGACACAAAAAGAACACCTTGTAGAATCTTTATAAAATAAAAGTTTAATATCACAAAAATGCACCTCAGTAACAATGAAGCTCCAAGAAGCCCTAAAACCAATGGGATTTGTGCTAAACAAAATGGCAATCCTGTACAACTGAGTCCCATTACAGTAACCAATGATGACATCACAAACAGAGCATGAAGTCAAAGACAAAAGATGAAGAATTCGTCACTCCCTCATACATTTGAAATGAACCACTGAGGATGACACTCCTGATTTATAGGGCAGAAGGCAGTTCCTGGTGGGGCAGGTGGCTAAATCTCTTGGGGGACCACCCATAAAACACATTAAACGTAACACAGGCAAAGAAAATGCAGCAGATATTTAACAAAAAAAAAACATTAACATCAATAAATAGCTCAACAAAGAAGAAAAAAGGACAAGAAACAAGACTTTGAACATGTAAGACATATTTTACCAGAATCAGCTCCATTTTTTGTTGTTTTTGGTTTAAAGATAGAGATGCTAACATTTCAAAATAACTTCCTGTCACATAAATACGACACAATTCAGTGAATGTTACCATTTAGTATAACAATCTAAAGCACACAGTACAGACAGCAGGTGATTAAATCAGATGAAGACAAGGTTAGGATGTTGTGCTCTTTATCATCATTACGGTGTTACGTGAGGCCACATGCATCCTTATCAAGCAGGGACTCGTTCAATAATGTAACACTTCGAGGAAATACTGTAGCTGTTTAGGTGAGGGGACTTTTTGGTCTGAGGGGCTAGTAGTGTTTATTAGGTGACAGTTTATATCAGAGGTGGCCACCAAGATGGGTAGATCAGCAGCTGTTTTTCTGCTCACTTCCACACTAAGGAGTTCACTATGAAGAATTTCAAGGAACAAAACATGGCAGCTAATGACTTTCTCGGCACTGAAGACGATATGTGAGCAGACACTGTGCCAAACCAGACAGTGATTGAGGTTATGAGGATGATCTTGACTGTGCTTTTGTAAAACTGATCAGTGATAACTGGGTGACATGAAGTTTTATTCAACGGGTGGAGGAAATGCATTTTTTGTTGTGATTTCTTGGTCTGAGTGTTGAATATCAGAGTTCTCAGAAACTTAAATGTCTTCATCAAATTTACTGTAGTCTTCTTTATGTCCAGATGAGAAAGTGGAGGGAGCTTTTTAAATGAAATTCAAAGATCATGTTCACAGTTTAACTGTACTGAGCTGATGATACTTTTGTACATGATGACACTACATGTTTCACTTCACTTCTGTATACCTGCACTTTGCTTTATTGATGAGACCAATGATTGTTGTGTTACCAGTAAACTTAAATAAATGGACTGATGGGTCTCTAGAGGTTCAGCCCCCATGAGCTCTGGTATTTGCGGTGAGAGAATCTGAAATTGTAGGTCCATCTGCACATACTGTTCATTGTTTGTCAAGAAGTTAGAGATCCACGAACAAACAGAGAGGGCAATATTAGGTTAACAAAGTTGGAAATTATGCTTTTCAGGTATTATTGTATTAGACGCCGAGCTGTAAATAATCCTTGCATATGTGGCCTGTGCAATCCAGATGATGTAAAATATAGCAGAGGCCCACAGTGACAGCAACCTCTACTGACATGTTGGCTTTCCAGGCGTGGGTCTGTGATAGATTTCTGATAAGAGAGGATGAAACTTTCAAATATCATCATGTTTAAATACATAAGTGCAACAGATCTATAATTGGCAAGTCTGGTTAATGTGTCCTTTTTTTGCTGACAAGAACAATTGTAGATAAACTTAAAGAGATGGGGACCATAAACTGGTCCACTCACTTAACAGACAGATCGGTAAACACTGAGGCTAGATGGGCAGCACAGTGCTGCAGGGTATCAGGTGTGACAACATTACCACCAACTACTTTTCTATACTCCTTTGTTTTGTTTCAAGAGTAAATAGACGTTTTGCTATTTGATCAGAGGTGGGCAGTGGGAGGAAATAAAGCTACTAGGAGAGTCCAAGATGAACACAGGCTAACAGAATTCTGTAACAGGCTGGGAAAATGTTAGGCCTAGAAACAAGGGAGCCATTAGATTGACAAAGTCAACATGACTCAATGCGGCAGCTGTGATTACCAAGTTAAAGTTCAAAAAGATGATCTTCAGCCTTCACATTACACCGATCGTGTTATGCCGATTGTTCTGGGTGAGTCAGTGACTACAGAAATTAAGCAGAAGTCACTGACTGTCGAGTACAGACAGGTTAGCAGAGGGACTCCCTTCACACGGCCACTCTGTGGCTTTAAGAAGAAGAAATTTTACCTTATTGAATGATCGGTGGATTCTTTTATTAATTTATATGACAACTGATTTGTACAGAATACAACTGTAAAGTGACACACATCTCATTCATTTCTTTGAACTGTGTAGGCACACTGGAGACACTGCAAAGAAATAAACAAGCAAAGCTGAAACCTCGACAGATTAATGAATTTATTAGAAATCTTTTGTTAATCAGAAGCTCGGTTTCACTTTGTTTTTGTCAGATGTTTTACCATTTATGAAACTTAAGTTCCCTGCATGCCATTTACCATTACTTGTAGTCCAGATTGTTTAGCAGGTGCAGTGTTTCTGCTTTAGTGTGATTGTGAAGGTGAGAGATAAAATGTGAAGATTATTCTTCAAGCCACACAGAAAGATTTAATTTTATATTGTCTTTCTATTTCTAATACTGTCGTTCACATTTACTTCCTGTTTTGAAGTTTATCCAAGCCTGGACATAATCAAGAGAGAGCTGGAGTCACAAACCAGAATGGTTACCACAACATTTAAAGTGGTGATGGACACAGAAGCAGTTCAGATATGAGGCTCACTGCTCAATAAATCCATTGAGGTAGAAGTTCAGTTAGCATTGACCACTCTGAGCGGACCTCTATAACACATTGTAGGAGTGACACCTGCCCAGGCAGTTATGTGGAGAAATGGGTCCAAGCACACCTGAAACCATGTGGAGTTTGGACTGGGCCTTCTTCTTCTTGACTACATTGTAGTACACATGATGGCTTCTTATGTCACAGTGGGACTGTCAGTAAACCTCACAGTACACCTTTGAGGTAAATAAAATCCACCCTGTAGGACCAGAAGCAGAATCATTTGAATTCCAGTCCTGATCCTTTTTGCCCCATTTTACAATACAATACAATACAGTTTATTGTTGTATAGCCCAAAATCACACAGGAAGTGCCGCAATGGGCTTTAACAGGCCCTGCCTCTTGACAGCCCCCCAGCCTTGACTCTCTAAGAAGACAAGGAAAAACTCCCAAAAAAAAAAACCTTGTAGGGAAAAAATGGAAGAAACCTTGGGAAAGGCAGTTAAAAATGAGACCCCTTTCCAGGTAGGTTGAGCGTGCAGTGGGTGTCAAAAGAAGGGGGTCAATACAATACAATACAGTACACAAAACAGAACAATTCCTCAATATAGTAAGAAATAAAAAATATAAATTTTAGAAGTACAGAGCAGAATTTAACAGTAGATATCACATAATAAGCTTTGGATATTGTTAGAGTCCTGGAGACCTCATCCTTCAAATTGCCTCCCCCATTTGGCCATTCCACGGCTGAAACAGTGCTGGGCCAGCCAATCTGATTAAAGGACCCAACTTTCCCACGATTCCTGTGATCCTCTATCTGGGATGATTTTACCTTAGGCAGGCAAAACAACTTGGCAGGTGGGCCGTGGCACCAAGTGCCACATTTGAGTACCAAGAAGAAAAACAGAATAAGTGAGGGTTAGTATCCAATTATAACTATCATGTTACTTATGTTTAAGTGCTAATGACTAACAACAGAGATGCAGTCTGTACAGTTAATCAGCAGCTCTAGTCAGGGTGTGCTAAACTGAAGTAGTGAGTCTTCAGCCGGGATTTAAAAGCTGAGACCGAAGGGGCATCTCTTATAGTAGCAGGCAGACCATTCCACAGTTTAGGGGCCCTGTAACTAAAAGCTCAACCTCCCACTGTTATTTTATTAATCCTTGGAATCATAAGCAGACCGGCATCTTGAGATCTTAATGTGCGCTCTGGTTTGTAAGTCATGATAAGTTCAGACAAGTAAGCCGGACCTTGGCCATTTAATACTTTATATGTTAAAAGGAGGATTTTGAAATCTGCCCTAAACTTAACCGGGAGCCAGTGTAAGAATTTAAGAACTGGAGTTATGTGTTAGTATTTTCTTGTGCTTGTAATAATTCTTGAAGCTGCATTTTGGATTAACTGAAGGCTGTATAAAGAACAGTTTGAACAGCCAGTGAACACCGCATTGCAGTAGTCAATCCTACTAGAGATAAATGCATGAATTAGTTTCTCAGAATCCTGTTTATTTAAAAAGCGCCTTAATTTCCTAACATTTTTAAGATGGAAGAAACATGTTTTGGACAACTTTGTAATATGCACTTTAAATGACATGCTAGAGTCAAAGATAACTCCTAGACTGCGGGCTGATTCAGTAAAATTAATTGGGATTCCAACTGAGTTAAATAATGACAAAATATTGTTGTGATCAGCGTCATTCCCTCCAACAATTAACATCTCTGTTTTATCTGTATTTAAAGACAAGTAGTTTTCATTCATCCATTCCTTAATTCGCTAACACAACTAATTAAAGACAACATTGGAGAAACTTCATTTGATTTAAATGAAAGGTATAACTGGGTGTCATCTGCATACGATTGAAAATTAACATTATATTTCCTAATGATAGATCCCAGTGGAAGCATGTACAGTGAAAACAGTAAAGGTCCCAGTACTGAGCCCTGCGGGACACCATATTGAACTTCTGTGTATAATGATGGAGTACTGTCAGCACATTTCTGTACATATTGGAATCGATTTGATAAGTAAGAACTAAACCAAGCGAGAACGCTGTCTGTAAGCCCAACATCATTTTCTAGCCTGTGCAGTAAAATAGAATGGTCGATGGTGTCAAACGCTGCACTTAAGTCCAACAACATAATTACAGTGGAGTTTCCTTCATCAGAGGATATCAGAATGTCATTTACAACTCGTGTTAGTGCTGTTTCTGTACTATGACCAGTGCGAAAACCAGACTGGAATTTCTCAAATAAATTGTAATGCGTAAGGTGTGTCTGAAGCTGATTGGCGACTACTTTTTCTAGTATTTTAGAGAGAAACGGTAAATTTGAAATAGGCCTATAATTATTTAGTATATGTGGGTCAAGGTCTGACTTTTTAAGTAATGGTTTAATGACTGACACTTTTAGTGCATCAGGTACTGTGCCATACAATAATGAACTATTGAAAATGTTTAGAATAGGCACTGCAAGAACATCAATTGCACTTTTCACTAGTTTTGTTGGCACTGGATCTAGGGAACAAGTAGTGGGCTTCATTTTAGAAATTAAAGTTAAGACTTACTGCTCAGTTACAGGATTAAAATTACTAAAGTGCTGAATGCAATGTGAGGCAGGGTCTGCTAAACTAGTATTTGGTTTGTACTGTGATGCAGAGATCTGGGATCTTATATTTTTAATTTTCTCATTGAAGAAGTTCATAAAGTCTGTACTGCTAATATCTGATGATATTTTGCACTGTTGATCTGAATTTCCATTTGTTAATTTAGCCACTGTTTTAAACAGTACCCGAGGATTTTTATTATTGCTATCTATTAATGTAGAATAGTATTCTGAGCGAGCTTTAAAGAGGGCTTTTTTATATTTATTAACACTCTCTGTCCATGCAATTTGAAAGACATGTAGCTTTGTTGTTCTCCATCTGCGTTCCAGTTTTCGACACTCTAATTTAAGAGCTCGAGTGTTTTCATTAAACCAGGGAGAGTTTCTATGTGCTTTGATCACTTTTGTTTTAAGGGGAGCCACTGTGTCCAGAGCATCTCTCAAGGTCACATTATAATGTGATGTTAGCTCATCTAAATTGTTTTCGACGTTTACATTTGATGTTAACTGATCTAAATGGTTTTCCACAATTACACTCGACTTACTCAAAGTATCTATAAATATTGAAACAGAATTACAATCTAGATGTCGCACTGTCTTTGTTTTAATCTGGGAGTGTGTTGGCAAGGGCAGGACTAAATCAAATGTAATTAAGTAGTGATTGGAAATAACTTCATTTAATGGAGTAATATTTAAATTTTGAATTTCAACTTTGTAAGTTATAATTAAATCTAATGTGTGGTTATGATTATGAGTTGGACCTTTGACATTCTGACAAAAATCTACTGAATTTAACAAATAAGTAAAACATTTGCCAAAATGTCAGTTTCCACATCAATGTGTACATTAAAATCTCCCATCAGTACTACGTGATCATAATTTATAGCCAAATCAGATAAAAGATTGCTAAATTCAGTCATGAACAATGAATATGGGCCGGGTGGTCTGTAGACTAGCACTATAATTGTGTTGGAATCTGTTTTAATATTTAAAATGAATGCCTCAAAGGATGTAAAGTTGCCTAAATTTTTAGAAGTGATTTGCATTTTGTTACAATGAATTATTCCAAGGCCTCCTCCTCGACCAGAATCTCTAGATTTATGAAGGAATGAGTATCCATCTGGTGACGCCTCAGCTAGGGGAACAGTGTCACATTTACTAAGCCAGGTTTCGGTGAGAAGACACAGATCAGATTTTGTACTTAATATAATATCATTTACCAAAACAGCTTTAGTGCCAAGAGAGCGAATGTTCAATAAACAGCATTTAAAACTGTATGCTTCTTTCTGAATTGGTGATATACTTTTTGTTTTAATTTGAAGTAAATTTCTTTTACAGATGCCCCTGGTGGAGGGTCTGGTTTTATCCCTTGGTCTAATTATACACCTTATTTTTTGGTTATCAGTTAATTTAAGGTTTGTATCAAGACTAAATTTACTGGATGCCCCAAGACAAGGATTATGGGTAACATCTTCAGGAAAGTAACAGGTGGGATAAACAACAGCCTGTGATTTAAGATCACATGACTGCAGCCTGGATGGTGCTCTAATCAGTCAACCAGGCAGTTTTGCTGCCATATTTTGGGATAATACATAAGATCCCCTCCAGTTAGGATGAAGACCATCTCTTCTGAAAAATCCAGGCCTTTCCCAAAAATCATCCCAATTGTTCACAAACGCTATGCTTTATTTGCACACCAGGTTTCTAGCCAGCAGTGAAGGGAATGCAATCTGCTATAAATCACATCCCCTCTATATAATCTTGGTAAGGGGCCAGATACAACTAAATTCCGACATTTTCTTTTAGCTTTGATGCAAAGAGAGATGAAGTTCCTCTTTAATACCTCAGATTGCTGTGAATAAATATCATTAGTGCCAACATGCAGCAATAAGGTAGATACTTCATCGTTGGCGACACGGTCCAATGCGGCCTCTATGCCAGAAATCTTGGCCCCTGCGAGGCACTTAACATGAACTGCTGGTTTAACATAGTTTGGAATTCTAACATTCCGCACTATGGAATCGCCAATTATGAGCACTTTCTTATTCTCAGTTTCCACAGGTGCACTGCGGAGTGCTGAGAATCTGTTCTGGGTCCGAATTGGTGACCTGGGTGCCGGGGGACTACATTTGGATTCTTAGACCCCCATCTTACTGTTACCCACTCGCCCTGTGGCTGAATTAGTGCTGCTGACTTTGGCTGCGCACTGACTACAGTGGGACCAGGAGAGACTGAAGCCGAATCAGAAATAGCCGAATTGTCTAAACAAACCGAGTCGATCCAATTTTCAGTTTGCCTAATCCATATTAGATTCCTAACGCGGTCCTCCAATTCGCGTATTTTCCCGACCAACTCTAAATTAACTAAACACTTTTGGCAGGTGAAGCTGTCTACACTGTCGGCCGGAAAACCTGAACTGTACATGCTGCAGGACACACAACATATAAACGTGCCCTCAACGGGCAGAGAGCAGATGGAACTTACATTTAGTGGTGATGTCGTCATCTCCGTTTTTTGAAGTAACTTAAGTGCTTTCCGCGTTCAGCTGAATCACTAAGAGACCGTCGGCTTTAAGTTCTGTTCAGGCTTTACATTCACAGGTTGGGGGGTGGTGACCTTCTACTGGTTAGAGTTTAATAAAGTAATGCTGGCTTTTATAATTTATAATAGGAGTAGATGGAGAGAAAGAGGCAATGAGACATTTTTGTTGCCTTGTGTTCTTCCATGTACTCTCATCTTGTATCATCCTCATTTTCAGAGCGGGGAGCCAAACTTCAGCTGAAGTCAGATGGACCAATATATGAAGGCGACGAGGTCAGCCTGCACTGTCAGCTCGATGGAAATCCTGATGGGTGGACATATGAGCTGTACAGGAATGGATACTCATACACTTATAAAACACAAAGAGACAGCACCTTCACCATCGACCCTTTGACTCGTTTATTCAGTGGGTGGTACCGGTGTCGAGCTGGAAAAGGAGGGCATCAGTCGAAATATAGTGAATATGTGAAGTTGGACGTATCAGGTAAGGGGCTTTTCTCTAATGTAACTCATTTTAATTGTTTTCTATTTTTAAGAGGTCAAATTACACAAACGTACGCCACGACAGTTTATAGTTTATTTTACAGTCAGGCTCCCAAAAAGTTAAGTTCTGTACTAAAACTACCAGAGGGTCTCAGTTTCCTTCTGAATGGGCTCAGGTTCTGCTGAATGATAGGCACCTTAGCCAGTTAAGCTCTGTGGCTCCTCTTCTTTAAAAGCCTTTTCCTTGACTCTCTTTGCTGGACTTCTTCAGTGTAAATTTTAAAAGGAGCCTGATAACCAACCTTTCATTACGTGTATTTTAAAATGGCTCAAACTTGGTTTATTTTATTATCTAACTGACTGTCCTGATTCTGTAACCTGACGACTTCAACAAAGGAAACTATCTATCTATCTATCTATCTATCTATCTATCTATCTATCTATCTATCTATCTATCTATCTATCTATCTATCTATCTATCTATCTATCTATCTATCCCTTTTGTGATAATGCTGAGCCTACTGAGTTCGGTATCAGCTTTGCTTGACCATCTTCATTCTCATCAATTCATATCCCCCTGATTTATGTAAAATATCATCAAGTTACAGTTTCAAGATTGCAAAAGTATTAATGTCTACAACACTTCTTGGCCAAATATTCCATGTATTTATGGATCTCCTTTAAAGAAACATTCTCAAATATTTGGAAGAAGTGTACCCTTAATTAGTAAGCACCAGCTCCTGTGTTCTTCCTGAAGAACTCATTTTAAAGTAAATCCACTGTACCACTATCCATCATAGTTTTAAACACTTCTGTCATGTCACCTCTTACCTTTTATCATATAAACTAAAATCATTCAACTCCTTCACTCTTTCCTCATCATATCTAACAGTTGTGGTCCTGGAAACAGCCGAGCTGCATTTCTGTGGACTTTCTTCAGTGCTGACCAAACCTGCACATGTAATTCCAGATGTGGCCGTCTAGATGTGTTTCATAAGCATTAGAGCGACCACCTTGACTTGTGCTGAACACACTGAAGTTTGTAACTTAACATCCTCTCAGTTTTTTCAGTCACTCCTCTGCACATAAAAGTCTTTCTAATATTGTATTTTTTCAAATTATTGACTATGTAATTAGTTTACATTATTTATTTATTTATGTATGTATTTATTTGTTTGTTTGTTACTTTTAATTTTGTAAAGTTTTACATTTGTTTGCATTAGGTTTCATTTGCCACAAATCAGGTGCAACTCTGAATTTTGACCAGTATTCGACTGTCTCTATAGTCGGCCATTCCTCCCAGTTTAGACTCATTTACAGACTGAATTAATTTGTTCGTTACGTATTTATAAAGATGATTTACTTACGTTAAAGAGCAGCATTCAATCACTGACATCTGTGGTATCATATTTGACCAGAATCAGCTTTATTTCCTGTTGTGTTTTGTGTAAACAGAGTGGTGCTAACACATTTCAAGATGACTTCTTTTGACATAAATGCAAAACAAATTTATTAAAAGTTAACATTTAGTACAACAATCTAAAGCATACAGTGGAGAGAGCAGATGTTTAAATCAGATGAAGGCAATGTCAGGATGCTGTGCCCTTTCTTACCATTACTGCGTGTTACACAAGGCACCAGTCAGAGACTTTAACAAGGGGGGCTCATTAAGTAATGTAACACATCAAGGAAAAAGCAATTCAGTTGGTGGAGGGGCTTCTGGATCTGAGGGGCTGGTAGTGTATATTAGATGAAAGTCTATAAGTGAGGTTGGTGGATCAGCTGTGTGGTTTTCTTCTTTCTTCTTCATTGTTGAGTTGTCAAGAATTTCAAGACAGAGAAGATGGTAGCCAATGACTTTCTCTGCACCAGAGGTGATGTGTGGTAATTTGTTCTTGGAGTGAGCAGACGCTGTGCCAAACCAGATAGAGACTGAGGATATCCTGATGCTCCTAATTGTGGTTCTTTAAAAAGGATCAATGATAACTCAGTGACATGAAGTTTTACTCCACTGGTAGAGGAAGTGCATTCTCTGTTTTGATTTTTTGGTCAAGCTAATTATATGGCCATCCCATGTCTATGTGTCGAATGTTGGAGTTCTCAGGTACTTAAATGTTTCCACCAAATTTACTGTAGCCTTCCAAATGACAAAAGTGGATGGCTTTTTAATGAAAGTCAAAGATGTTTTTCACAGTTTTAGCTTTACTGTCTGGACACCAGGGGGGCGCCAACTCCCCAAACCCAATACAACACACACAGGGCACAAATTAAAAGCACAAAAAAGCCTTTTTATTGCTTGGGAAACTCTTCAACCAGCATTTCCCACCACCACAGCCACAAGTATGAGAATAGTACAGCACACAGTGACTGTTCTTTCTTTCTCTTCTGGTCTTTGCCTCCTCCACTCCTCCCTTTTGGTCTTCAAATACCAGGGTCTACCAGTGTCACATTTGCAACTTTTAAGTCGTCCAGTACTTCCCCTTTCTCAAGTGCCTTCTTAAATATGCCTAATGAGGGTTTAAACATGACATCTTTTATTTCTTTCAATATAAGCTGGAATCACAAACGTGAGTTTGAGGTTGGGACTGAGCTGTCAATCCTGTGTTTTAGCCACCTACTGCGGGCTTATTCCTGCCTTAATACCACCTAAAGCAGTGGTCCGCAGGGTCAGACTGGAAGTGCCTCATTTGGGGATGTGGCGTATTCTCAATCTATTCTGGAGATCTCACTGATTAATTCTGATGCCTTCTCGATCTCCAATTTATTTTTATGGGAATGATATGAAATAATCTGTTTTCAAAGTATTCCTGCAGAAACTTGAAGATACATTTATCTCTAAAAAAATAATCAATTTCTTTGGAGATGAACTCTATAAAGTTTACATCTGCTAATGACCTGGAGTTAAGATGCCAGCTACGAAAATCAGAGGAGCATGATCAGAGATAACAATTGCATCATATAAGAATTGATAAATTATTATCAATGAAGAAATAATCAATTCTTGAGTAATTGTGATGTACTTGGGAGAAGAAGGAATATTCTGTTCAATTTGGATTTAGGAATCCAGATGGGTTTGTTAAGCTATGATCTTTAATAAACTGTGTGATTGTCTTCATTGAAATAGTTGTTATCGCCACTGTAGTTCAAGATTTATGCAGGTCAGGATTTAAAACACAATTAAAGTCTCAACCTATAATAATTTTATGAGTGTTCAAACTGGGAATTGAAGGAAATACATTTTGGATCAAATCTCTGTCATCCACATTAGGCACAAATATTTATCAAAATTACTAATGAATTACCCATCACCATGATATTGAGCCCATAATGTAGAGCCACAGGCATCAGCTACAATTCATTCATTTTCTGTTCTCCACTTCTCCAGATCAGAGATGAAGTGAATCAAAGCCCGTGTTAAAACTTAGGGTGCAAGACAGAGAATGAAATCAGGCCAGTCCACTACAGGAGGACTCCCAGTAACACACACTGACCTGATGCCAGCTGGTTTTACTCGGAAAGAAAAACACACAAGTACCGGAGAAACATTTAAAATTCACACACAGAAGGCACATCAGCTAGGAACTGAACCAGAGGCCAAGTATAGCAGTTCACGGCCACACAACATATCATTTCAATTTCTAATACGTGAAAATAAAATAAACTGAGCTTCTCCTTTTTAAAAGGGCAGTTTCAGGAACAAACCCTGATGTGTTGAACGTGGATACAGAAACCTTTATAAGTATGGATGTCATTGAGTGCATAAAAGCCTGGAATTGTTATTAAGGATTTGTTATATTTTTAACATTTTAAAATAGTTTTATGATATTTTAAAAAACAAAGTACAGCAAACCCAGACATGCCCAACAGTTAATTTCTTTTGTATCATAAAGCACAGTATTTTTCCACTTAAACATGCAGTTTTCACACCCTGCTTAGTTCCAAATTCAGTGTTTTGTTCTTTTCTTCTTTTTTAGTTCCTCCAAAGCTCCCTAATAAGCCCATCCTGATAGTCCTGCCAAGTGCCTTAGTATGGGAAGGGGACACTGTGACTCTGAGGTGTCTGTCTAAGAGCGAAGTGACAGGGACACAACTGACATACAGATTCTACAGAGATGAGACACCTGTGGGTCATGAAACTAAACAGAATAAGTTCACAGTCCAGTCAGCTCAACAGAATGATACTGGAAGATATTGGTGTGAGGTGAAGGAAGAAGGAAAAGAGACTGAGAAGAAAGAAAGTGACAGCGAGCAGTTGACTGTAAAAGGTAAGTGTGCAGAAGTCTCCTCTTCAGGTCCGTGTCTTTCTCTGTCTGCTGAATGATGACTCCTGCTTGTTTTCATTCCAGTTATCAGTTCATTCAGGATGTTGAGTTTTCTTTCCTGTTCTGATTTCTTTATCCTTTTCGCTCTTCACCAGATTGTCATTTTTAATTTTTCCAGATGTAACTCTCTGTGTACTCTTTGTGCTTCAAATATTAGCCATGTTCACTCCTAGGGATATTTTCACTTTTCTTTTATCCCCAATAACCCTGTCAGCATGTGAAAGGGTAGACAAGACTCCAGTGTCATGTGTGCTCAGTAGTAAGCAATTTATAAAATGAACAAAACATTGAAATATGATAGTAACAGTTTTAAAAGCAAGTACAACAACAACAACAACATTTATTTATATAGCACATTTTCATACAAAAAGTAGCTCAAAGTGCTTTACATAATGAAGAGAAGAAAAATAAAAGACAAAATAAGAAATTAAAATAAGACAACATTAGTTAACATAGAAAGGAGTAAGGTCCGATGGCCAGGGTGGACAGAAAAAACAAAAAAAAAACTCCAGAAGGCTGGAGAAAAAAATAAAATCTGCATGGGTTCCAGGCCACGAGACCACCCAGTCCCCTCTGGGCATTCTACCTAACATAAATGAAATAGTCCTCTTTGTAGTTCGGGTTTTTCACGGAGTCACTTGATGCTGATGGTCATACAGACTTCTGGCTTGTAATCCATTCATCATTGTTGGGACATCATGGTGCTTTGGGTAGACAGTGATTTAGCAAGTTTTCTTTTTTTTATTTTATGTTAAATATGAGTCACATGTGTGGCTTCTCTCTTTCTGTGTCCCCTAAGAACTGCCAGCCCACTTACCAGTAAGCGCCTTATTTAGGAGACCCTAACTTCAATGACTGTGTGTTTGTAATGAGTGCACCTCTCACAGTACCCAAGATTAAATGATTGTTGTTACATTTGTTTCATTTATTAACTGTTAAATTTAATCAACAGAATTAAGCATTGCATTCCTTGCAAACTCTAGCAAAGATTTAAACTTAATCAACAACAATAGCAAACAATAGCGCTGAGGCTAGGGCTCTGCACTGGCAATCGGAAGGTTGCCGGTTCGAATCCTGTAAATTGCCAAAACAAGGAACTCTGCTCTGTTGGGCCCTTGAGCAAGGCCCTTAACCTGCAATTGCTGAGCGCTTTGAGTAGTGAGAAAAGCGCTATATAAATGCAAAGAATTATAACAAGAGCAGGTGAATATTTGAGAAAACTTCCCAAATAGATGGATTACAACTCTCTGCTTTCATCTTGGCTGGCATCTTTCTGAGATGGGATACTGATAGCTGGTATTGTAAGTGAATGCCAAGTGACTGGAGGAGTCCAAATGAACAGCTGGGGTTCCAACCAGGCCACCTCATTTAATTCAAGGCAAAAAAATTCTTTGAAAGAAACAAACGCATGATGCCACAATCAAAACAGCAACTAATAAGTTGTTTTAGCCAATCTTAGGGTTTCTAAAGGAAGTAGCTCTGGAATGTGGGTCTGGCCTAGGAGGTCCATCCTGCAGCAGGGTCAGTTCCAAAACTGATACCCTCCTCCTGGGGACGTCTGACTTTATGCAGCTCTAAAAAGAAGGGTTGGCCTTCTCTTGCTGATGAGGGTGGGGCCAATTGTCCTCATTGGCCATCTTCTCAGAATTGGGGAGGGAAGAGACAATACTGTTAGCGACAGCACCCCCTCTTTTCTCAGGGTGATATCGCATGCCTGAGTTGAGCTGTAATGTGATCCTCAGATACCCATGTGTGATACTTGTCACAGCTGCTTCTCTCTGTCTAACTGCAGTAAAGTCTTGGCAAAATACAAGTCTACTTTTACTCCTTAAAATATATTAAAGTATATTAAATGTACTCGTTTCCATGAAATTCAACAGGTTATAAAGTATGTGAATATGTTAGTCAGAAGCCCGATTGGTTAGTTCATCTCAAATGGCTATCAGCTTCCAGCAGGTTCACCTTCTCCAATAATGTCTTTTAGTGGTCTTGTCTTCATTATCAGGAGTGGCCATTATGCAGCTGTTTCTAAGGTGAAGTTGTTTATGTGGTTTTGGGGTCCATTTTCTTAGCACATGGCCTTGTTTGTCAGCTCACCCTTGCAGCCTTTCATGTTGTGAGTCACCAGCCATCACTACTTCAGTAATCACAACCTTAGTGATAAAGTTGGTTTATGTCAAGCGACAAGGCCAGTCAGCTATTCATCTGAATTTCATATTCAGCACAGCAAGACAAAGAAAACTGAGTAACACACAAATTCTGGTTATATTTGAACAAATTCTACCTGGTTTGTAATATCTGGACTTGCAAAAAAGGAGATATCTGACAATATTAACAATAAGGTAAATATTAAATAAAACCTTCAGCTAAAAGTGTCCATTAGGACTGAACCTGAGAATCATTGTGTAGAGCATGTGAAGCACCTTTCTTAATATCAAACCTGCTATTTCATGCTTAAATTAAATACTGAATGAACACAAAAAGACCTGCCATATTAATCTCTTGTATTGATTTTTTTATTGTTTATGGTTTTTAACATTCTGCAAGCTGAAGACGTCCTGATAATTTCTTCCAAATCGAATTTTCTTAGCACAGCGATTAGAACCTTGGAACTTTATTTATTTATTTGACTTTTTACAGAAACTCTTTAAATAAGTACATAAAGAAGTGGATAAGTAAATAAATAAACATACACATAGACATTGGTCTGAACACACACCAGAATGACTACAAAGCAAGAAAATGAAAAAGAAAAAAAACTCCTGATTTGGCTATCGCAGTCACAGTGAGGCAGACATATTGCTGTTGGTATCCTTCACATCTTCAATTACTCTGTGATGGAGAGTGCTATTTTCTATGTTGTGTTATGATGGGCTAGTAACATCACTTCAGGAGAAACCCACCAAATCAACAAGCTCATTAAAAGTGTGGACTTAATTATTGGATGCACTCTGGACCCCCTGGAGGTCGTAGCAAAGGAGAGAATGAAAACAAAACTGTATGCCATTATAAACAATTCTGCACATCCTCTCTGTGACACACCAACACTGAGGACTTTCAGCTGACACATCATTCAGCAGAAGTGTGTCAAGAAGTCAGTCAGCTAAGAACTGAACCAGAGGCCAAGTGTAGCATATCACCACAACCCAGGGCCGGATTAAGAGCTTTGGGGGCCCGTAGCACATTTCAAATTTGGGGGCCCTTTTGGTCTGCATCATCTGAAGTTTAGATTCTGAACAGTTCAAACCGGACTAAATAATTATTTTACTCTCGATTATAATAAGAATCTTATAATATTTATGTGAATTTTATGTGTTGGGCCCCTAAAGTTTTGTTGTGTAAGAAATTTACAGTTTAAAAACGTAAAGATAATATTTTTAAAGACCAGTTTTTCAATGCTACACTTTTTCATTAAATATTGGGTCCACCATTTGGGGGCCCCCGAAATTGCGGGGCCCGTAGCATATGCAACATATGCCTATTGTTTAATCTGGCACTGCCACAACCCAACATATCCTTTCAATTTGTAATACATGAAAATAAAATGAGCTGAGCTTCTTCTTTTTCTTCTTCAGTCTCTGGAACAAACCCTGATGTGCAGAACATGGATACAGAAACCTATAAATGTGTGCATATCATTGAGTGTATAAAGGTCAGGAATTGTTGTTAAGGATTTGTTAACATATTTTTAACATATTAACATTGTTTTTTTTAAATACAAAGTATAAGAAACCTCTGAGCCCAGACATGTCCAGCAGTTAATTTTTTTTGGATCATAAAACATGGCCTTTTGACACTTAAACATGCAGTTTTCACGCCTTACTTAGTTCCAGATTCAGTGTTTTGTCATTCTCTTCTTTTTGTTCCCACAGAGCACTTTAGTAAACCCACCCTGAGTGTCCTGC
This sequence comes from Erpetoichthys calabaricus, assembly GCF_900747795.2. Taxonomy (NCBI): domain Eukaryota; kingdom Metazoa; phylum Chordata; class Cladistia; order Polypteriformes; family Polypteridae; genus Erpetoichthys; species Erpetoichthys calabaricus. Next base: position 95,508,340 of record NC_041409.2, on the reverse strand, counting down.
CCAGTGTCTCAGTGTGGGAAGGGGACACTGTGACCCTGAGGTGTCTGTCTAAGAGTGAAGTGACAGGGACACAACTGAGATATAAATTTTGCAGAGATGAGACACCTTTGAGTGAAGAAACTCAACAGAATGAGTTCACAGTCGAGTCAGCTCACCAGAAGCAAACTGGAAAATATTGGTGTGAGGTGAAGGAAGAAGGAAAAGAGACTGAGAAGAAAGAAAGTGACAGCTTGCAGTTGACTATAAAAGGTAAGTGTGCAGAAGTCTCCTCTTCAGGTCCATGTCTCTCTCTGTCTGCTGAATGATGACACTTTCATGTCTGTGTAATGACGCCATATCTTCACCTGAGATACCCAGTACTTCACATTGAGAAATTTATTACAGCGCCACACTTTGATGTCCAGCTTGCAGCACCCAGCTTCTCATTTTCTAAATGAATAGTGAGACATGAAAAACAATGGAGTGGAGTCACAGTGGTAGTCAGTTGCTTAAAGTGTGAATCTTTGTCAGAAAAAGAAGGTATCTGTGGAGGCTTTTAGGATTTGAGGGACTCCTGCTTCTTTTCATTGCAGTTATCAGTTTTTGTCAGGATGTTGAGTTTTCTGATTTCTTTATTCTTTGCTCTCTTCACCAGATTGTCATTTTTAATTTCTCCAGATGTATCTGTCTTTTCACTCTTTGTCTTTTAATTATTAGCCATTTTCATTCCTCGGCATTTTTTTCTTTAATTCCCAATAACTCAGTCATCATAGTTTAAGGTATCCCCTTCAAAGTTTTCAGCTGTTTAAATTTATTAGAATATTCAGATTTTAAATATGATCTGGTTCAGTTTTCATATTTGCTTCTTTTTCTTATCAGAGGCTTCTTTTTTATTCCATACTTCAGAAAACCCACACATTAACCTCTAGTCAAATGCTATTCCAGATTTCTCCAGTAGAGAATGCTATAAATTCTACTGATTATGGCATATCTTACACACACACACACACACACACACACACACTCACACACACACACTCTGATCCTTTTAATATTTCTCACTGGCATCAGCCTGAGGAGCTTTACTTCTGTGAGAAGGAGTGGTGAAACCTAATGACCTAAACAGTGAAATCTTCATCATGAATGGCAGAGTGATGAAGGAGACTCACGTAGGTTTGAATATGACATGGACATAGAAAACATATTTGTATTTTTACCTATTTGGTAAGTTTATAAAAGGCAAAAATATAAAGATGGCCGCACACACAATCACATATAAAGCAACACAGACACTCGAGCAGAAGCATGATAGGCTGTGGGTCTGCTTTCAGTCTTTTTTTTTGGGAAAATCACAGATTATTTTTTAAAAGAAATGGAATGAGCACCACATTTTGCCAATAGCCCATCTTCTGCTCCTCCTGACCATGAATTGCATTGCTACTCCAGGAAGTGGACAAAGATCTGCAACTCTAGAAAATAATGTGAGTTTTGTTATTTAATTGAAGATTAATACTTGTTATTTGTCAATAATCATTATTTGTCTCTTCTGAAAGTATTTGTCTTTGTAACTGTCCTTATTAGGAAAAACACCATCAAAATAAGATTTAACTTTGCAGTGTGTCCTCTCTTCAATATGAATTTGACAGATGCTGCTGGTTTTATATGAAGGCTCATATAAAGCCCCTTAAGAAGTTCTGTCCATTCTCATCTGTCTTTCCTGCCACATAACCAATAATAAGACTGTGTTAAATGGCTGTGTGTTAAAAGACATACCGGTAATTGAAAGATTAAACCTTATCTCAGTGTCTGCCACTGATTGTGATGAGTGTCGCTGTCTTGAATATTTAACATCATCCTATGCTCAGCCACAGTCTCCCTTTTGAGACACATTAGAGACATAACCCCTCCAATGTGCCCAGAGCCATGTTGGAGTCCCAGGGTATCCTCTCTTTGTGCCTAAACTACTTTATCTTTCTCCTCTTGTTCCAAAAGAACAGCAGTTCTGTTCCAACGTCCTCATGTATTGTCAATTTTCTAACTTTATAAAGGAGAGTTTCTTCAAGACACCAACACATGAACCTCAATTTGTCTTTAACCCCAAACCCCATTCTAGTAATCACTGCCCTGATCTGTGTTGGTAACTAATGGTAATAATAACATATAATGTGGTGCCCACCTTACTGCTTTGTTGGTGTAAAAGAATGAGTCTGAACACACTGAAAAGGTTTGTGGCAGCCACCCGTATATTGTCCATGGCTGCAAAAGGTTTAAAGAAAACACATGGATGTTCTCTGGTTGAATTCCCAAAATGAACTGAACTGATCTGTCAAGATGGAGGTTTTATATGTTGGAAACCGGAAGTGATGTCATTAGACCAGAAAAGGAAGTGACGTTAAACCAGGCAGGTTTTCCTGTATTTGGTCTGCAGAGATGACAGAAAAACATTTAGAGGACGCCGCCACCCCCCTGGCCTGGCGGGTAGTCATCTCCACTTGGTCCACTTAGCTCACTCCTAGTCGCATGTGTGTGACATTGGTTAGTGTCAAGGTCATCCCACAATCACAGGATACTAGTTACAAGAAATCACCAAGCACATAGAATGCATGTTGAAACGATTGGCAGACACCCATGACCCCTGAAATATTTGTGCATAGAAAAATAGCAGGTGCAGCTAGGATGGAACCCACATTGGTCCTCCTTCATCCAAGGTTCTCTATCTAATGGAGCACCTTTCTAGTTATCCAAAATAGACTTTCCCTCAGTTATTACGGCACATCTGCTTGTCTCCATTTTCAACCTGCTTATCTCTACCCAGAAGGGCTGAAGCTGAATCTGTTCCAGAAGGAGCTCAAAATCTCAAAAAACATTTAGAAATTAAAGAGAACTGCATGATGCATACATTAGAGCTCCTTCAGCATTCTGCTGTACAAAGGTGTGGCACGGACCAGAGTAGACACTACTGCAGCCAGTCTACCATGGAGCAGATGAGTGATCCCTTGGGGTTGAAGGCTGTCTTCTAATAGCATTACACCTTTACTATTTTTATTTCATTCCAAATCAAAACCGAATTATAACAAATTTCCATTTTCAGTATTTGTAGCTGTACAATCTGAAATATGTCTTCTCTCCACAACACTAAAACTGTAAGCTGCAGATGCTGAAAACACACCTGAAGACATAAAAAAAGCTAAAGCATACAGTCGAGTTGTGGGGCATTTTATTTATTTCATTACCAGGTAATTGAGACTTTGGATAAACGCCCTACCAGACTAAAAAATGTGTGCACTCCAAAACAAATGTGCTGTTTGACAAAATAGTTTTTTTATTTGTAAGTGAAGTTCTTCAGTAAAATTACAAAAGTGCATCACAGAGGAGGACCAAAGAGGAGGTTTACGGATGTGGTGAGGGAGGACATGAAGGCAGTCAGCGTGGCAGAAAATGATGTAAAAGACAGAGATAGATGGAGACGGATGATCTACTGTGTTGACCCCTAAATGGGAGCAGCCAAAAGAAGAAGAGGACATAGAGATGGAAATGAAAAGAGCAGACTGAGTGTTGTGTATGATATATTGCACCACTGGACAGAGAGAACAAAAATTAGTTTTGATTCTCTTTTGTCCATATCCAATTTAATAAACCCTTTTAATCCAGTTTTTGAGACCTGGGGGACAAGCATCACTGGGTATGAACCAAATCTGTAATGTCTACTGCAAATCATAGTCCACACTTATCATGTCAATGTAAATGGAAAAAAATGACACAAAGTGATCAGATCAAATATCAAACCACAGTCTGCTGGATCTAACAGCTTGATACGCCTTTCTAGGTAATTTAGTTGAATGGAAATTAAATATGTTTAAAAGATACAAAACAAGAAACTACCTAAGAAAAGCTAAAATCAGTACAAAATTAAATTAACTTTTCTGATTTTTTGAACTGGTAGCTTTGTATAACTGGTCCTGTAAGTTCAATGCCAACAGCTTTACACTGTAAGGCAGCACAAGATCTCCTTTTATTCTGCATTTTACTTCCTTGCTCTGTGCTTTTGACCATCAGGTAATGGACCTTTTTCAGTCAGGCTTTATGCCCAAACATAGCACAGAAACGTGCATTTACGTGTCCTAAATGACGTCCTTTTGGCATTGGACTCAGGACTTCATGTGATTATGGTTCTTCTCGACCTATCTGCTGCATTTGACACAATCGATCATGGTATCATGATCTCCTGACTCGAATCCTGGGCTGGTGTATCTGGCTCAGCCCTCGATTGGTTCAGGTCATATTTCTGCAACAGGACTCTTAGAGTCATGTTGGACGATTTTTCATCTGAATCAGTCCTACTCCCACGTGGGGTCCCCCAGGGTTCCATTTTAGGGCCACTACTTTTTTCAATCTACATTCTGCCTTTAGGTGCAATTTTTAGAAAACATGCAATTTCATATCATCTATATGCTGACGACTGCCAAATGTATTTTTCCCTTAAGCCAACTGACTCCACCAAACCTCTCCTCGACTGCCTATCTGACATTAAGGATTGGCTGGCTGTAAATTTCCTTCACCTGAATGATTCAAAAACCGAGGTCATTGTTTTTAGTCCCGACTACAAACAGATTCCATCTTTTGGCCTCGACTCTCTTCCCACTCCAGTAACTTCATCTGTCTTTAATCTCGGAATCAAAATGGATTCGTTCCTGAAAATGGATGCTCAAGTCAACAGCACAGTAAAATCCTGTTTTTTCCAGCTCAGGCGTATCGCCAAACTCAAGCCTATTCTGTCTAACCATCTCCTGCAATCAGTAATCCATGCATTTATTACGTCCCGGCTTGATTACTCTAATTCCTGCCTTTATGGTATCAGCAAAGCCACTCTTTCTAGACTACAACTGGTTCAAAATGCGGCTGCAAGGCTTCTAACAGGGAGTGGCAGAGGCCAACATATTACTCCAATTTTAAAAACCTTACATTGGCTGCCAGTTAGATTCAGAATTGAATTTAAGATACTCCTCCTAACTTATAAGGCATTAAATGGTCTAGCCACCACCTATTTGAGTGTTTTGCTCCATCGATACAATTCCCCTTGCGCTCTTAGATCCGCAGATCAGCTCCTTCTAACCGTTCCCAAGGCACGTTTCAAAGCTCGTTGTGAAAGGGCTTTCTCCATCGGTGCACCCAGGCAGTGGAACTCCTTACCCTTAGTGGTTAGGCAAGCCACTTCAGTTGCCACATTCAAATTACGCTTAAAAACGCACTTCTTCACATTGGCTTTTAATTCTTAACTTGTTTCATTTTCTACTTGTTTTTCGCTATTTTCTCTATTCTATTGGATCCTCTGACCTGTTTTTAGTTTTTAGTTCAAATTCTCTCTTAATGTTTGCTTTAATATTTTGTTTTTAGTCCTGTTTATTTTAACTGTACAGCGCTTTGGTCGGTTGTAATGCTGTGTTTTTAAGCGCTCAACAAATAAATATGGTATGGTATGGTATGGTAACCACACTTGAATGACTGAAGATCTTCACCAGACAATCCTCCCTTGGCCTTCCTCTTGTTTTCTCACACTAATTCTCTTCATGTTCTCTCTTCAGCTATGTATGTGACTTTGTCAGCTTCTCCTAGTACTTCTGTGAAGGTGGGAGACTCCATTAAACTGACCTGCACATGGGAAGGGAAAATGAGCTCAACACTCATTTTCAGCTTCCTAAGAAACAATGAGACTGTGAAGAGCAGCAGTGACTCTGCAGTGTTTAGCATCAATCAGGCTGATAAAATCCACAGTGGGAGCTACATGTGTGCTGTAGAATCTTCAGGAAGAAGACAAACTTACAGCAATGAGCTTGAGATTGAAGTGCAAGGTAGGAAGAAACATTTAATACAACTTACATATCTCTCTATTATATAAAAAAATCTTGGGACGATACAAGACTTTTTCAGAGAGACAAGACGAGACATTTTCAGAGAGATAATTTCATGTTCCATAAGATGAGACTTTGTGCCAAGAGATGAATTGAAAACCTAACAGGTCCAAGCGGGGATGGGAATAAAAGACAAACAGTAGAAGAAGAAAAGACAAAGAGTAGATGACAAAGTAGAATGTCGTAAAGAGGTTCAAAAACGTGGACGTGATACACATGCAGAGCAGGTTAGAGATTATAAAGGTACTAAAATTCGAAAGTCTCAAAAAACTGATTGTAAACATTGCATTAGATAGATAAGTATTAGCGCTAACAAACAGAAATTATTCTGTGAAATAACGGAACAGCGAAAAGAGATTGAATATACTGTATGGACATAGGTGATATGACAGAAGTATGTAGATATTGGTGACCTTTAATGTTTAGGTCACAGACTTGTAGATCGTCTAATTCGTTTTGCCATCAGGGAAAAGTAGTGTTTCTTCCCAGTGAAGAGGCATATCCACGAGAAATAAAAGGTTTGTTATTTGGTGAAAGTGAAATCCACAAACACTACAGGCAAAATATCCAAATCTACAATAATCTGTTCGCGTTCGCATCATACAATGCTCAAAACATAGATTAACATGATTCAGGCCATATGTTATGAGAATCTGTGGTCCCGCAACAATTATAAAGCTACTACAAGTTTAATTTCAAAGACACCACAATTTGGTCAGGTGTATATTTATGATCAAGGAGAAGCGATGCAACATAGAATCGAAGGAGTTAAACAATCAGATATATTAGAAATTCTACAGCCAATAGTGGATACAAATCCATACGTCAAAAAGTATCTTACTTTACACAAAATTTATCTGAAAAACACGGACAAAGAAGTTTTCTTGGATTTCTATATGAATCCAAAAGATCAGAGTCGCATATATAATAAACCAACATGTGACAAATTGTCAGCGATAATAATTTCGAAAGACGGAGATATCAAGGACAGAGTTGATATTTGTGTTTATCCAAAAGCACAGCACGATTCGTCGCAAGCGGCAGATCCAGGAAATGACTAGTGTGTAGGGCCCGCACGTGGGATGGCGAGCGAAGCAAGCAGGGGGCCCCCTAGTATGACAAAACAAAAAGAGGGTAAAGTATTGTCGTGCTGTCCATGTGGCACCAGGAAGCCTTTAATAATTAACTAAACATTATCCAGAATTATTCTGCAATACATTTGCATGGCATTTAATGAAAAAGATGCAAAAGATGAAAACAGGTCGTTGCTGTAGCTCAGAGTCCAGAGTGCTTTTACCGTGTGTTCATACACCAAGCTTGTGAGCAAACAACAACAACCAAAAACCTGCACTTTTACTGTTCATGACAACCAAGATAACTCACCACGTACCAAAGTCACCCTGAATGTTAAAGCAGTTAAAACAACAGCCCTGAACGTCTTCTGGTCACTAAAGTATAAAGTCTTATTGTTTAATCACAATGAAAAAAATGACAAAGCTTTTTTTGTTCTTTTTCCCTTCATCAGATTCTGTAAATTCAACTGGGGTTCCCTAAGCCAAAGATTTCTCCACAATTTGAATACAAAATATTTTTATTTGTTTTTGTTACAAGTTTCCAGTGCTTATTTGCAAATATAACATTCATTCTGTTTTAACCAGAACTTTTAAAATTTAATTATTGAAATGGCCTTCCCTAAAGGTAACAAATCATTGGTTTAAAATGCTGGTAAAATCTCACATAAGTTGTGTGTCTGTCCAAAGAGGTGACGCTTCAAAGAAAATGAGAAGTTTGTACCTTCTGTTTGTGCTATAATAAGAAATTTGCAAGTGGTTTTTTATGTTATTTATTGTGCAATGTGTTAAACATTTGAGTAGGATGGAATATCAAAGACAGTTTGTGATGTGTATTATAACGTATGAAATAGAACTGCTAGACATTAAATTTAATTAGTAACTTATATTTCAATTTTGTACCTTTTTGACAAATATTCCTATGCTGTTGAAGGCATTGCCTATTTATTTGATTTTTGAAAACTTCATCGTTTTTATTACTTCATTGTTGTGGTGAGACAGGTGGTCCACAGGCTCAGTCGCTCCTACGTCAGCCTCCTCAGTTTATGGGCCGCCAGCTTTTCCTGACCTTGCTGGCCTGAAGTTCTCCCACATTGTTTTTCTGTATTTTGCTCCTTCACCTGTTATTAATTATTTTAAGGTTGTTATTAATGGGCTTCTTTCTGTTTCTTTGTGTTTTCAGCTTTGCCTGGTGCTGGTAAGCAAGGTAGGTGCTGAGAGGTCTTGGCTTTTGCTTTCTTGTTTTATTTATTGTCAGTGCAGATTGAGGAGGGCTAAAATCTTTTATTTCTCTCTTCTCTGGTGTTCCTCATTTCAATCAGAGTTGTGGGCACTAGAGGGGGGTCCTTTATTTTCCAGGATGTTTTATGGAGCGAGTCCTGTGAGCAATAGCTGTGGTATGTCTCGCTGGCATGTGTGTGTGTGCGTGAGGATGGGGCCATTGTGGCAGCCATGTTTTTCCCCTCACGTCCATCTTATTTGTTTGTCTCTTCTCAATGTTAAGCTTGAATACTGTTAATGAACTTGGAGTTAAAGGAACACTCCATCCAAAAATGATTTTATTTTATATATTACTTACCCCATGAGGTTTATAATGGTGCCTGATATAGTGACCAATTCTGGAAAACAGCAAACAATGTAAAAAACATCCATGGAAAAAAGGAAAAAGATTCTCATGCATTGCATAATCCACATGTCCATTATCCATTAATGTGTTTAAAATGTGCAAAACGCATGCTAATTGTTTTTTGCTAAAATATTATCAATACTTTTGAAAAATTCGGCATACAATATAAACAGAAAAGGCACATTCCCATAACAAAGTGTATTTATCTATCCATTTAAAACACATTTATCTCAAGCTTAGTGAGTGATTCTCCTCTAGATGTTATTTAGGCTTTCCAAAAAAAAAAAATTTAAAGGGTTCACAAATGTTTTAGGACTACTGTATGCGCGTAGACTTTACTTAAACTTAATAATCCCAGGAGGCTCAACCACAGAGCTTATTAGTTGAGTAAACTTGAAAATGCTATGCAGCTGAAGGTTTTAATATGTTTTACAGTGTATATGTATGCCAACTACCCACACAAAGTTATTTAGAAAGGTATTAAAATAGTTATAATCGTCAGACTGTTAACTTTTAAACATTGATAAGAAGGAAAGTTTGCTTTTATGATGTTGGATTTGTGACAGGTTTGCTAGTTTATTCAAAAACAGCACACCATAAATCAGCGTCCATAACCACAAAACAATCTTCACCCCTCAGTTTGTTAAATCTCTTGAAGTTTCTTTCCAACTGCGCAAAGGTGCAGGGATCACGAGGAATGATTTGTAGCTTTGCTCCAAAGGAGGTGTTCCCTTATGCAAATATCCTTAACTTTATGTAAATTTTCAATTCTGTGCCTAGAATTAAACTCAGAAAATGTAAAAGATTTTCATACATCATACTGTATATGGAAAACAGGCAAACTCACAGGCACATTCATTAAAAGTAATATTGTTAAAATTAAGTTAAAGTAACCTTACTGTTTAAAGAATTGTAGTCATTTGTACCTTTCAGTATGTTAGCCACAATGTTTTACTTCACCAGTAGTGTGAATTTATGGCATCGCAACAATTACTTAAAAAATACTGTAGCACATTTAAATAATTAATTGATATTGATAGTTAATGTTTAAATGTACATTTACATGCATTTATCTGTTCAGAAGCATCATTTTAACCCTTTGTTGTATTACAGTTCTTTATGGCTATATAAATATATTGCTAATATATCATATTTTTATGTGAATTTATTGCAGTATGTATTCTTAATGTGTGTTTTCCAAACTGGAGTTTTTGGTGTGCGTTTATTACTCTACTGTACTTGTTCACTACATTCATTTCCACATGTTACATAGTTTTGTGGTATTCGCTGCTTGGGAATGTTCAAAATTCAAATTTATCAAATCTAAGTCAGCCATCCTTAGACAGAAGGACAAGCAGGAACTGAGCTCTGGCCAAATGGCTCCCTCCATGTGACCTTCACTGGCTAAAATGAACATGCGCTGTCATGGTGGGTAACTGCCCAGCAGTAAACTGAACTTGATAAGTTCCTGATGTACACCTCCACTGTCCATAACACGACACTAGAAATACTAAATATGATTATATTTTGAGTTGTCTCAGCATTATGAGGAATTGCTAGTCAGTTTATTTTCTATAATTAGTTTAATATACTTTTCTAAAAATAGGATTTTGCTTAATGTGTATAAATGTTATTGAATGCTTATTTTCAACAAACCTAAATCAAAAAAAGTATGGAAAAAGCCAAAAAAACACAGTGATTCTTAAATCTGACTTTTACTTCATTGCAGACTGTATGAACCGAAGATATTTCATGTTCTCTCTGCTCATCTTCATTACATTTGTTAATAGAAATCCATTCCTGCATTTTAGGCCTGCAACACATTCCAAAAAAATTTGAGACGGTAAAGCATTCACCACTTTGTAATGTCGCCATTCCTTCTCACAACACTTTAAAGACGTTTTGGCAGTGAGGATACCAAGTCCTGAAGCATTTCAGGTGTTATTAAGTCCCATTCTTCCTGTAAACATGTCTTAAGGTGTGTAACAGTATGGGGTCATCATTGTCTCATTTTTCGTTTCAAAATTCTCCACACATTCTCTATTGGGGAAAGGTGAAGACTGCAGGCAGGCAGGCCAGTCCAGTACCCGTACCCTCTTCTTCCACAGCCATGTCTTTGTAATGTGTGCAGAATGTGGTTTTGCATTGTCTTGTTGAAAAAAATGTTTCAATGTCCCAGGAAATGATGTCATCTTGAAGGCAGCAAATCTTTCTTTAAAATTTCAATGCCCTTTTTGCATTAATGGCACCACCACAGAAGTATAAATTTCCTTTGCCGAGGGCACTCATATAACTCCATACCATGACAGACCCTGGCTTTAGGACTTGTTGCTGATAACAGTCTGGATGGTTCTTTTCGTGTTTGGTCCGGAGCACGTGGCATCCACTTCTTCCAAAAAAGACCTGGAATACTGATTCATTGGATCACAATACACATTTGTTTCCACTGTGTGATGGTCCATCCCAAATGCCTCAGAGCCAAGAGAAGTTAGTGCCACTTTTGGTTATGGTTAAATAACGCTTCTTTTTTGCACAGTGAAATTTTATGAGGCATTTATGAATGTAACTCCATATGGTAGAGCTTGACAGAGGTTTGCCAAAGTAATCAGGCCTTGCCCATGTGGTTATATCAGCTTTTGAGGAGTGATGGTTCTTGATGCAATGCCATCTGAGCGATCACAGATCACGGGTGTTCAGCTTAGGCTTGCTCCCTTGCCCTTTACGTACTGAAATTCCTCCAGAATCCTTGAATCATTGAATGATATTATGCACTATTGAGGGAGAAATATGCAAATCCCTTCGTCTTTCATTGAGGACCATTGATTTTTAAATATTTCAATCATTTTCTTATGTATTTGTTGACAAACTGGAGATCCTCTGCCCATCTCTGCTCCTAAAAGACTCAGCCTTTTGTGGATACCAAATCATAGTTACAATCACCTGTTGACATCACCTGTTTGAAATCACATCATTATTTCATTATTTTACCTCATTACTGGCTCCAGTTTGTCCCTGTCCCAACTTTGTTGGAGTGTGTTGCAGGTCTGAAATGCAGAAATGAATGTATATTAACAAATGAAATGAAGTTGAGCAGACAAAACAGGAAATATCTTGGGTGCATACTGCCTGTATTATCATAGTATTTATCTCTACTTACTCTTTACCTGTTTTCCCTCAATGGTAAGTGTACTCGTCAAGTTCGTTATCAGGTTGGTCTACTGTTGCACTTTAAGATGAACACACACACACATAGCGATACGCATACACACAAACCCTAACCATAACAGTGCCCCATGAATGACACACACACATGCTGATTAACCTCTAGCACTTTAAACCACACAAGTTCTTTAGGTATAACACAGCCTGTCACTCAGCACTTCATGAGACTTACTTATTATCAGCACGAACAACAAACAATGTTTTAATGATATCTCAGACCTAAATATTACCTTTGGTCTACAAGAATACATTTAAGCATACAAAGACTCAGCACTCTTGACTATAGGCCATTTATCAGCCAAGAATACCTTCTTTACGTACTGTTCCAACTATTGAGTGGAGCTCTCACTCTCAGCATAATAAACCAGCACAGCACAGAGGTAATGGCAAATCTCCAGCTGCACTAGGTGCTCAAAGAAATCTAACTTGTTATTTCAATCACTCTATAGACATTAAGACAAAGCAGCATGGTATTTATTACAAGAATAATAATGATACCATTGGAACAAAGAATAATAGAAAATAGGCACTGATAGGAAAGTCTGGATGTATATAGTCTTTAGAAAAAGCTTATGAAAAAAGTAGAGATGACAAGGATGAATGTCCCAGGGCAGCGTTTGATTTAGCAATTGACATTTATAAAGATGCTGTTAACTGATGATCGGATGAAAACTGGTCATACTGTACGTCTCTTTGTTGTCTTCTCTGACGTCGCTCTTCCGTCATCGCTGTTTCTCCTGTTCTTCATTGCTTTCAAATGAGGAATATTTATTATAAGGTTTCACAACACATGAATGTTCCATACACCTGATTGGCTGGCTGTCAATATGATGGATGAATTTTGCTGAAACTCTTTAATCTATCTTTTCCCAGATAATAAAGTTTTTTGATATTGCCTCATGTCCTCCTTTCCCAGGCTGTACACCAAATTGTTGTCCCAGATGTCCATCCATAAAGTAATCAATAGCCTGAGGCATGGCTCAATCTTCCTTTCCCAGGTTATAAAGTAATTGAGCCACCAGCATGTCTTCCTTTCTATGTTGGAACAGCTATTTTAAAAGTGAGGTGTAAGGGAAGAAAACCTGCTTTGATTGGTCCTAAATGTAGTTCATCTGTTGTCTTGTCTTGAACAAAATATAATGGAAAATTAAACCAAAATGTACAGATTTTGTACCCCACAACACTGCATGTAATGAAATAAAAGTCAAAGTAAATTTAAGAATCACTTTGTTTTTCTTTTTTAATTTGCATTTTCCATATCATCCCAACATTTTCTGATTTGGGGTTATACTTTTTTAAACCTTTTATGGACAATCTTATAGATGTATTCTTCTTCTTCTTTCGGCTGCTCCCGTTAGGGTTGCCACAGCTGATCATCTTGTTCCATATCTTCCTGTCCTCGTCACCTTGCTCTGTCACACCCATCAACTTCCTGTCCTCTTTCATCCCAACCATAAACTTCCTCTTAGGCCTTTCTCTTTTTCTCTTGCCTGGCAGCTCTATCCTTATCACCCTTTTCCCAATATACTCATCATCTCTCCTCTGCACATGTCCAAACCAACACAATCTCACCTCTCTGACTTTGTCTCCCAACCGTCCAACCTGAGCCAACCCTCTAATGTCCTCATTTCTAATCCTATCCATCGTCATCACACCCAATGCAAATCTTAACATCTTTAACTCTGCCACCTCAAGCTCTGTCCTCTGCTTTCTGGTCAGTGCCACCATCTCCAGCCCATATAACAGAGCTGGTCTCACTACCATTCTGTAGACCTTCCCTTTCACTGTGTCACAAATCACTCCTGACACTCTTCTCCACCCTGCCTGCACTCTCTTTCTCACTTCTCTTCCACAATCCCTGTTACTCTGTACTGTTGATATCAAGCATTTAAACTCACCCACCTTCTCCAACTATTCTTGTAGATGTACAGTATAATAAAAAAAAATATATGTGACAGAGAATTGTTTTTAATACAGTAAATTGTGCACAGTGAGATGTCTGGATTTCCCTTTCTTGGGTTTCACTTTCTTTAATTAATATTAAACAGACTCCTTTTTTTCTTTTATTTCAGTGGATTATAGGATGGAGAACAGCCTTCGAATTGGAGTATCAGGTCTGGTGCTGACTGTGCTGCTCATCATTACGAGAGACTCTTTCTGGATCAGAGTGACTTCAGTATTTCAATCCAATGATAGTGCGTAGACTTCAGGTCAGTGGAGTCAGAAAGCAACATGAACATTAAATGAAACCGATGCAACATTTATCTGTCCTGAGTGTGCTATCTATCTATCTATCTATCTATCTATCTATCTATCTATCTATCTATCTATCTATCTATCTATCTATCTATCTATCTATCTATCTATCTATCTATCTATCTATCTATCTATCTATCTATCTATCTATCTATCTATCTATCTATCTATCTATCTATCTATCTGCTTTAACTTCTGATGTGTTGATTTACAGGAGCAGGAAGTGAAGAAAGAAGTCCAACAACCAAAGTGAGGGACAACAATGAATAATTGACTGAATGAGGAGAAGCAGCTGATCAAGTGTTCACACTCTTACACTCATTAGCAGAACTCAGCACCTCTGTGGATGTCACCTTGGTCATATTCTCACATAGTATACGTCACAATGTAAAGTTAAAAATACAATGTGGAAACAGAAACATGGACATGTCAGATAGCAATGAGATGACAAAGTAACATCTGTGCACCTCCGGATTACTAATTGATTTAAAGGTTTAAATGAAACAACCCAGCTGCCTCTGGTGTAGTGGCTAAGTGTTATGATCTGGAGTAGAGACCACAGCTAGAGAGGGTTCTCAGACCACCTTACTGCCTAAAAAACAGGCCTCACCCCAAACGTCTTAACCCCCAACTATAATGACCTGTTTCAGCCTACACAGCCTGAAAGGGGTTAGCTCTTAAAATAAATTAACTTTCCCACAATTTCGAAGTAACTCTCAACAGAAAGGAAAATCATAGAAAACAATTTGGCTTGAGAAATTATCCAGAGAAATAAACCTTAATAAAAGAAGAGATGTATTTACCATGAACAAATGCAAGAAACTTGCTCAAAGCGCTGTGGGAGAATACTTTTCATTACTATATACACATAGTATCTTCTAATATACAGAGTGCCTTAAAAATTATATTCTTATATTTTCTAATCCATCCATCCATCCATCCATCCATTATCCAACCCGCTATATCCTAACTACAGGGTCACGGGGGTCTGCCGGAGCCAATCCCAGCCAACACAGGGCACAAAACAGGAAACAAACCCCAGGTACTTGACTAATTAAGGATGTGTCCCTGACCGAGCCACAGTATTTGGGTGTTACTTTGTATTTTTTTTCTGAATTTCATTATGCATTGTAAATAAGTTATAATATTTTTATGCTATTGTTAAAGTGTTGGCACACCCTGTAAAGGCACCTGTTTCCCGTTGTGAGGTGGAATGATAACCAAGCAACAAACTGTCACCATCTAATGAGGAACCACATATGACTTCGTTTACCAGCCAGTATATAAGTGGTGGCCCAGTCTTTCCTGGTTAGAAAACTGAAGTCAGTGTGGCTTATTGACACATTCTTGCTTCTTCTGCACATTTATTTATTTTATTTGAAATTGCTCTTCTACAATAAAGAAATGATAACAACAGCAACATTTATTTATATAGCACATTTTCATACAAAAAGTAGCTCAAAGTGCTTTACATAATGAAGAAAAGAAAAATAAAAGACAAAATACAAAATTAAAATAAGACAACATTAGTTAACATAGAAAAGGAGTAAGGTCCGATGGCCAGGGTGGACAGAAAAAACAAAAAAAAAACTCCAGAAAACTGGACAAAAAAATAAAATCTGTAGGGGTTCCAGGCCACGAGACCGCCCAGTCTCCTCTGGGCATTCTACCTAACATAAATGAAATGAAATGAAAATGAAATGAAGGAAAACATGAGAAAAGAAAGGTTGTTCCAAGTCAAAAATGTTTCCACAACAGAGCAAAAGAAGTTGCTTCAAAGACAAACTTATAGCAGACTGCCCCAAGAACACCATCTGAAAGAATAATCTGGGAAACAGAGCAGAAAAGGCTGAACGGCAATCACTTAAATGAAAGGAAACCCAATAGCTGCAAACACTCCAGAACACTTCATTGAGCCAGTCTGGAACTTCCGTGGCTCCAGAGGGCGAGCTTAGGAGTGATAATGTCAGGGTGGCCCCGCCTCCTAGGGTAGCACCTACAAAATATAAGAGATATAGGTAAACACTGTAACAGGTTTATATACAGAAATAAAGTTTTTGTAAATTAAATGCTTAAAGAAAACAATTTAAAAAAATATTGTTTTACATAAAAGCGAACAAGAAACACAAACAACAGCAAAAACATCAAATACACCAAATATAAACCTAAACCAGTTCTGTAATCCCAGATGAACCATAACGCTATTGTACGAGACTTTATACCACTAGCTTGCTGGTTTAGTTGCTGCATTTGCCTAAGTGTGTGACCCTGAGCAAGTCACTAAATTTGTGTGTCAAATTTTCTTTTACGTTTAAGTAAAGCAATTACCTCAAAATGTCCTACATAAATACATGTTTTTGGATGATGAATACTTGTCTGACTAACACCTTCACTCAAGGCATCTTACAAGATCAGGATGAGTTACAATTGCTTTTGTTGTACATTTAAATGTGCAGATGATTTGATAACAAATCAAATGAGCTGAGACTCATGACTCAGGCGCTGCTTCCACATGCGATTTAAACATCTACCTGCGTCAGTGAAATGAAAGACACTGACAGCATCACGCAGGACACCCACATGCTTTAGCACTCCTGATGAGCTCCACTAAATCGATTCTTTCATATTTACTGTACGAGTCCATTCATTTGATTCACTTAAAAGAGTTGTTCTAATAGAAGAAACCATTGAAGGCACTATACAGGCATTTTGTTGTCGATATAAAGGACCCCCAGCCGTGTATCTTGACACACTTCTGCTGAATAATTTATTAGCTGAAAGTCTTCATTGTTAGTGTGTCACATATAGAGAATGTGCAGAATTGTTCTTAATGGCAATCAGTTTTGTTTTCATTCTCAGCCTCGTCTGCTACTTCCAGGAGGTCCAGAGAGTGTCCCATAATTGAGCCTGCCCTTTCAGTTACCTTGTTTATTCGTTGGGCTTCTCTTGAAGTGATGTTACCAGCCCAGCACACCACAGCATAGAAAATCGCTCTGACCACAGCACTATACAAGATGTGAAGGATGTCACTTCCCAATTTAAAGGAACAGAGAATCATAAGGAAAAAGAGCCTGCTGTTTCTTGTATAGCTCCTCTGTGTTGCAAGACCAGTCCAAACTGTCATTAATGTGGAGCTCCCAGTACCTGTAGGACTGCACCACCTCCACATCAATTCCCTGACTAGTGACCAGACATGGAGGCTCTTTACTGTGGTGAAAATCAATAACCAGTTCCTTGGTTCTGCTGCAGACAATTCCCTTTGCACCAAGAAACAAAGTTCTTCACCTGACTCCTCTCCTTTGTCTTGCCCCCCTTATCCATACCCCCCATAAGGGCAGAATCATCTGAGAATTTCTGCAAGTGACATGGCTGGCTGGTATATTTATAGTCTGAGGTGTACAGAGCGAAATGAAAAGGAGACAGGCCTATTCCTTCTGGTGCTCCAGTGTCACTCACATAGTCCTTGTGTCTCACAAACTGTGGTCTGCCTGACAGATAGCCCATTAGCCAGGACCCCATAGGCTCATCCACCTGCATACAGTATCTCTGAGTTTACCACCTAAAAGGGATGGCTGGATGGTATTGAAAGCACTGGAGAAACACAAAAGTGTCTTGTTTAGAAAATCATCTAAATTTCATCCCCTGCCATCAGGGTGGGTTCTGACTCACCAATTTTAATTGAGTTCAGAAATTGTATGGATAGATACATTTATTAGTAGGTCTGAAAAAGAATCGGGTTAAGCAATGCAAACAGCTGAAGCTGACTAGACAAACTGAGTCTGCATTCTTTTACCAAAAGGTTGGAAGATGAAACTTCCACACGAGTGGCATCTTATTGTTATGTTGAGACCTTCTGTAATTCACACATAAGTCACTCACAAGAATCAATGAGGAAATGTTTCATCTAGAGAAGTGCAGCAAACTAGGATCAGTTCTCTTTTGATCTGGTAAAAAGCAGAAATTTGAGAACTTTTTAGATTTAATTTCAAACTACCTGTCCCCTGTGGCTGCACCAATGTAGTTGTGAAACAGGACAAACTTTAAAGATCAATAGACGTTGGCACAGTATCTGATCATGTTCTGATCTGATGAGAGACCATTCCCCGTGTGAAGAAAAAAGCACATGGCGGTGATATCTCTGGCAATCAGCAGCTACACTCTAAAACACATGTAGCTCTGATCTCTGTCAAAAACGTCAAACGTTACTCCTTAACAATCTGTAGATGATAATGCCTGTTGAACAAATAAGTATCGCTAGCTAAGTGGAGGCGAGGTATGCTGCAACAAGTGGCAAGAGGTAGGCCGACTCGAACACAGGCTGGTGCGTGAGTGAGGGGAGAGCCCCACCCCCAACCCCTCCACATCAGCCAGAAGCGTCTGTCTCGGATTTGTGCAAATAAATCGTTACCACAAGCGAACTATGATACTTTGTGTGATGATAGAAGTCTCAAAATCAATGGGAATGTTCAAGAAAATTATAGAAAAAAACCCAAACTAAATCTGTTAAGTAGTTCTCTCATGAAAAGCGGACAGACAGACAGACCAATGTTGGATTTTATATATAGAGAGAGATGGATTATTAGACCATTGATACTTAATACCTGGGAAAAAGTTTAAACTTGAGTGTGTCAGACTGGTTGCCACTGTATGGGAAACTTCTTCTAATGTTTGTTTGCATTTTAGATGCCTTTGTGTGGCCCAGATGATCACAGGCAGCGTTTCTCGTTATATTCTGGACTTGTAAATACCATAAGTGCAGCAGTTTCTTTGTTAGACTTTAGATTTTAGGGTTACTATATTTTCATTTTTAACCCAATAAAGCTGATGAAGCATTCCTGTATTCATATTTACTTCAGTAATTTTAATACATTGCTACAATGTTCTACTGCTTTCTCCTATTTTTTCTGAGGTCTTGCTGCCAGATCCCTTAATCTTTTAACTGCACGCCGCTATGTAAAGCCAATAGTGAAGAGGATGCCGCACAGCTCCATAACTACAAGTTGAAAATTAAACGTTAAAAAATATGGGAAAATTGTACTTGTAACAACCCTACTGAAGGGGAGCTTGGTTGTGGGGACTCTCTAACAGTTGTCATGTGTGTTTCGTGTCATTGCCTGGTTGTACCTTTTTATCATTGCTGTAAATAGTAAAGAATCTGAATAGGATTTAGAAACCTATGGTTTATTTGGAAAGGGGCATCTGACTTGAGGGGGCCAATCAGAGCTAAATGGGTGGTTCTGACTATATCTAAAAAGGTGAAGGTGCAGTAGCAGGGAAGATGAGAAGATAGGCGAGGATCAGCACCACAGAGACAGTTGAGGATATTATGAGGGAAACTACGCGCCTACAGAAGGTGTCAGATGAATCCAGGTTCTTTTTTATGAAAGGCAAGAGGACTTGGCAACATGGGACATCCTTTTACTTTTTTATGGAAAATCTGGGAGAGGGTCTGACATGCCTGTGTGAGGAGGTGGTGGGAGATTTTTTTGGCAGACTATTTATCAGCATGAAGCAGGTCACCTGCTCCACGATTTGGAATGTACTATTCTGAGGTGGCCTTAGCCATTGCAGTGCAGAAACTTGCTGCTGGGTTGACCGCTTATGGTCAAAAAGCCAATTTTTATTTTCTTCACCTGCTGGTCTGGGCATGCCCCACGATTAACTGAGGCCTTAGCTTTAGTGAGTGTGGAAGATGAATGTTCTATTCGTTCCCTTGTACTAACTCATGTCTTTTAAGTTAAGCAGAAGTGGGCTCTGTGAGGCCATGCATTGTGTAAAAGCTTGCTTTGATGAGCAAACAGAAAAATATTTGTGCAAGGGACTCAATGTCAAAGCATTCCACACATGAGTCTGCCTTATCACGTTTTCCCCTAGCTTACATCTGAACGCCATAACAAAGGAACCAAGAAATCAGCTTGCACAGGGGCGTTTTAGAACATCAAGGATTTTGTAAAATAAAATTGTCAACTGTTGCATCTCATAATTATATTAAATCACGCATTCTAGGGGTATAAAAACTTGCCCCACCCAAAAAGACAGGGTTCAGAAGAGCACTGACGCTGTCATGTAATACTGATTACCTGCTCTTCTGAAACTCTACTCACTGTGATGCTGCAAAATAAAGCTGCTATATAACCACACCTGCTGTCATGTCTGAAGTCTTTGTCCACATGAGGGAGACGACTCTCTCCTCCGAGAGAGCATAATAAGCCTCCTTCACTTTCCCTATAGGGACTAGCCCAATCCTGTACACCCCTCCTATACACTCCTCATGTTTCTTTGTTCTCCTGGTTATGTATATTGGGAGCGGAGCCTGTACCTGGTCTTTCCGAACTACGGGATAAACCCCCCACCCGGACACTCGGCCACGGTACTTTCCCGCTTGGTTAGATGTCAGGTCCTGTTCCTGTTTCTTCTGGGAATCTTCCATCCTGCCAACTACACCACTGTAATAAGAATTACCAGGAAACATCAAAAAAGGTTTGGGGCAGCCACCCGTATATTATGCTCTGGCTGCAAATGGGTAAATTTGTCATGATGTTATATGTCACCCTGGAGCCGGTCCTGGAAGTGACATCATCATTGGCACCGGAAAAGGAAGTGACATCATTGTTGGCGTCAAAAGTGTGGGGGATTTCCCGTAGATGGTCTGCAGAGAATTGAGAGAGAAAGTCTGTGTACCTTGCCACCCACTGGTCTGGCATTGAACTACCATTTCTCAGGCCCTTTAGCTGCCTTCCATGTGCACGTGTGTGACACTATCTATCTAACTGTTTCCTTTTAAGATCCATTCACCAGCATTTATTTTGACTTTGCTTTTGTTTTAAAAATGTCTTAATTTGATAAATTTAGGTCAACCCATTTATTATAAGATTTTCAATAAGTGTGTTAGTTACTTAGATTACAAAACTGTAGCATAGCTGAAGGTTTTATTGCTAGTTAGTCTGCACAGGAGGCAGAAAGCTGAAAGTTTTCCATGGCCTGTTTGATTAGCTTACCAGTCTGTGGCAACAATGAGAAGACATTTGCCAGATCAGGTGTTCTTTTATAAAAAAAGATTAAATAACCTGCAGTGTTCCTTATGTTGTATAGAAATTGTAATGGAGGACTGACAGGTAAAAAAACTTCAGGAATGAGATGTGTCATACACAGACGTCACAGACCGTCACGCTGACTGTCTCTTAGCTCCCCTCAGAATACTCGTATTTTAGAGCTTTCCAGGGATCTTATAAAAATATCCATTTAGTAAAAGATACTAACTGCCTTATTTCTCAGCCAATCACAATATAAGTTGAAACAGACTAAATCTGGATATCCGATATAAAGATTTCTACTTTTACACATACGGATGGAAATGCCCAAACTCACACATACAGAGCAGCCACTCAGTCAGTTGTGCACATCTTTGTGATGAGGAGAAACGAGAACTGATTGTAAAAGAAACACCAAATATGGACAGAAGGGACAAACTCAGCACAACCAGCAGTGAAAATGGGTGTGAAGTCGAGCTTCCTGGACTGTCAGTGAAAAGAGCTGAGGAATGAAGGAGCAGTGAAGTGTGACAGCAACTACAGGCCAAATGTTCTGCAGCTCTTTTAAAACACACAGTCTGTTGATCTTTCTTTTAAAGCAACATGTAAGTTAAAGTGAAGCCTCATATTGCTTTATAGTTAATGTTAGAAGAATTGTTACATTGGATTAAATTAAATCCAATACAGTACGGTACAGTTGTAATAACTGTTAAACCATAAATATGTCTTGACCTGAAGTCTGACTGCTGCTGCCACACAAATTACCCACCATTAAAAATTAATTAAACAAAGGTATTTCCAAAAGTTATTAAACAAAATTTTCATATAGTGGTGTCACTCCGTACTGCTGATAGGAAGAAGGCAGATAGTAAAGTGACTCAAGCAGAGCAAGAGATGGACAAGAACAAAACTCAAAGTCAAAAATACAGGAAGAGGTCAAACTAGGAAGTCCTCAAATGTTCTGAAACAGCAGAACCCCAAACATAACACAAACGTCTCACTCTTAGATTGCCAAAGGTAACAGCCAGAAAAGTGACACCCGCAAATCTTACACTGCAGAAGTCTTGTAGAATATCTGAAGATTTAGATGACACGGGATGTGAGACGCTGACCGCTGTATCATTACCAGTGTGATGTCACATGTTGCCCCTTCTAGGGGTCACAATGCAGCAAATTATGTCCAAAGCACAAGAAAATGGCAGCGCTTATTGGAAAATTAATACTGGAGGGGAAAAAGACGTCAGAATGAAACAACTAACTCAAAACTTGAAAACAATCAATAAAAGATACTGAAGAATTTCAATTCCTTACCCGCAGTGAGAATTGAAGCAAAATGAGACCTTTTATTGGCTAACTAAAAAGATTACAATATGCAAGCTTTCAAGGCAACTCAGGCGAATCCTTCAGGATAGCTTGCATATTGTAATCTTTTTAGTTAGCCAATAAAAGAGGTCTCATTTTGCTTCAATTCTCACTAAATTAATTACCACAAAAAATAAAATAGGCTGATATCAGAATGAAAATAAGCAGATTTAAAGATAATAAAAAACAAGAAGTCCATTGCAACACACTTATTGCTAAATAATACACAATACTTTAGTTAGCGAGTTAGACCTTTTAAAACAAATTTTAATTAGTTTTTAAAACTTCACTGCCATACAAAACCACCAGCCACCTCTTTAAAGAGTTTTAACTTGTCTTGATTGTGTAAGTTGCCTTGAATAAAGACAACAATACAATAATAATAAAAGGCTTACATTTAAATATACTGCTTGGTGGGTTCTGCAAGAGGTTTTGAACACATTCCCAGATATTTCCTAAACCCTTTCACTTTTTTATTTATTTTTGTGCTCCTTCTGACTGTCTGTGTTTTGGTTTTAAAGATGCTGTCGGTGTTGTGGCTGAATTGTGCACAAAGTTGACGACAAACCTCGATGGCCTGCTAGTCCATCACAGGGTACACTCGGTGTGGTTTAGTCTTCAGATTACAACTCAGCTCTTTAACTTACTGGTTACTCATCAGTGGAGTATATCATTGTCTCAGAAAACAAATACACTAGGTGACATTTTATATTTGATAATGGATCACTTCTTCAGTGCAAAATAGTTAAGAGTTAGATTCAGGGGATCTTAGGGGAGAAAGAATTGTGTTTGTAATGGCTGTGGTTGCAATGACATGTCAAGCAAAATCCATCCATCCATCTATTTTCAAACCCGCTATATCCTAACACAGGGTCACGGGGGTCTGCTGGAGCCAATTCCAGCCAGCACAGGGCACAAGGCAGGAACCAATCCCAGGCAGGGTGCCAGCCCACCACAGGTGAAGCAAAATTACACCTTTTAATGACTAAAATGATTAAAATATGCCAACTTTCAATGCCGCTCAAGCCCCTTCTAACGGCAAAATGTATTAAAAAGGTGTAAGGCACTGGCATCTGAGTGGCACATAATGACACGTTTGCTATCACTATGAACAGTATGGGCGATATTAGAGCTCAGCCAGTTACCTCACCAATAAGCCAACCACCACATACAGCACCATTATGTCAGCAACTTTGTCTCAGAATAAATGAATCACAGGTTAATCCAGAGCTACAACGTTTGTCAGTCTCATCTTGGCATCACAGGTGACTTGTGTGTTAATGTAATGTCACTGCTCACCATTAACAAAAGAAACTTCATTCTTATCAGGTGTCCTTATTGCAATATGAGTACAGTAAAGCACTTTGATTATCTTAGGAACACCGGACACTACTGATAATTTACTTTTTACTTTCTCGTATACGATGTATAGGGAAAGTATTTCAGTCGTCCAAAGATTCGATGTCAAGATTTTGATGAATCTCAACGTTTTAGACCTCCCTGAGTCTGAAAATACCATTTTTGGAATTATGTCTATGTGTGTGTGTGTGTGTGTGTGTGTGTGCATGGGTGTGTGTGTGCGTGGGTGTGTGTGTGTGTGTGTGCGCATGTAAACACGATAACTTGAGTACGCTTTCAGTTAGGTGAACCAAGTTTTACATACAAGTATTAGGTACAAAATGTAGATTTCTATCAACTTTTGGTCTGTTTCCGTTAAACAGAAGTGGTACTTTACCTTTTATTCATGCAGCTGCAGAGTCCGATTTATTCACCTTTACTTTTATAATAATTGTTCAATATATTATTAATTTGACTTGATTTGTTGTTGGTGGTTCTTTAATGTACATAATATAAAAATATATACATTGTCTTGCGGTTTACTCCTCAAATATCCATCCCCATATCTGACTATACAAGAAAGTCGAGGGGAGACCACACCCGATTTTTTTTATTAGCAAAAACACATTATGAGTTATACTGTATAAGTACACCCACACCGAAAACCTTGTCAGCCGGTTAACGTCTTACAGCATAGCAGGCATTACAGACCTGAAGCTTGACTGAGATATTCCTGACCTGTCAGCCTGTTCACTGAAAAGTGACAACAGGTCGTTGATATAAAGAAAATAAAAAGTTCTTCAGTGTAGGAACAAGCAGAAGGTAAAAGAAGCGACACTCAGCGTCATCGCCCTAGGAGCTGCAGGAACTGATGGCCGAGGCAGTTTGGGTCTGCGTGGCGGACTGGGGTGCAGCAGGCTGTGTCGTGGAGTCTGTCATTGTCCGGACGAGAACTACGTGTTTGAAAAGAATGTAAAGGGTTTTACTTCACACCTTAGTGATTTACACTTCATTTATTGGATATAATTTCTTATTTTTTGCACCCCAAGGACACTAATTGGTGTTTAAAGCACAATTGTATTGGCTTTACTTATGGAATTATGAATTGACTGCACTTTTGCACACTTTTATGTCACCTTGTTTAAATAAACTGCTATTCCTTTCATTTTAAAGTCTGCTCACTCGTCTTGGTCCATCTCAGTCCAGAACTATTGATGTCCTGGAAAATGGAAGGCCCCCAATAGCTGTGAGCACCGAGGCATCACACAGTCAAACATGCAAACAAGTCACTAGATTGCGATTTCTAAAAATGGAGCTGCTTACTTCTGTCATTACTGGCAATGCCGCTTCTTGTTATTCTGCAGGAAGAGTTTACACTGAAATAAAAGAAAGAAGAAACAGGAAACTGAAGATATTTTATTACTCTTGCAAAGAATGCTGGAATCATCACCCCTTATTGGAGTCTCTTGATATTTTTGATTTTATAAGTTTTAAAAGTCAGTTTTTCATGTGCCACAGATGCACAGACAGAGCACTTGATTTTATTGTTGTGAAGGACCTTACCCTGGACAGGATGCCAGTCAATCACAGGGCACACTTACACACATTCACTCTGCTTGAACCAATTTAAAGTCATCTATTAACCTAAAAGACACACACACACACACACACACACACAAGGACGATAAAGGACAGGCATGTGCAGAGAAAATCTGAGTGGGATTTGAATTATGTTGTCTACAGCTTGGAGGCAGCAGCACTACCCAGTGTTCCATCTTTGAATGTATTTTATAACCCTGTAAAGAAGAAGTACAGAGTGAGGCAGTTTATTTGTAGCACATTCACAGCCGACTCATGTCACCAGTGGTCATTTCCTGTAAACTTAAAAACTGAAATGCTGAAGTTATTAAATTTTTATATCCGCAGTATTCACTTTGGTTTGAAGACAAGTGCAGCATGCAAACCTCCGAATTTTGCCTCCTGGTTTGTAAGTATGGGTCACAGTTTTATGTTTTCAATAGAACTCTTTTAATACCAGTGTCAGATACTGGAAGTTTGTATTTTATTTAAATGGATTTATCAATAAAAAAAAAATGTCAGAAAGATTTAGTGCTGTAGAAATTAAGGACAGCATGTAGTACATTCTAGAAAAAGAGGAATATGCTGAAGTAAAGAAACAGTAGTGAAACTCCATGGCGTCAGTTAGCTGTAACAGTGGAGGACTGGTGTCGACCCCAACACAAACGTATTCCTCTCTCATCTGAAGCTGCAGTAGAGTCAGACTGATACATGGAGCATCAAGCAGATCTCTTCTTTTCTGTCTTTCTCACTCGTCTTTTTCTGATTCTTTGTTTTCAGGCCTGACTGCTGTGATGTCGTCAGCCCAGTTTGAAGGTAAGAGGCTGTGTTTACCAGTTTACACTGACACACACTCAGGGTCTCACGTTCTTCTCCTCGGTTCTTCAGTGGTCATTTTACATCTTTCTTTTATCTTCACATATTCTTTACTCTTTAACTTTATGAGTACTCAAGTCAAAAGTCGGCCTCTGTCTTCACTTTATCACATTTTCTGATACATTGGTGTCGTTTATTCTGTTTTTAGACTTTGTTTCCTGTTTGCTTATTTTCTTTATAGCGTGTCACTCGTGTAATTTTAAATTGATGATGACATTAGCCCATACTGTGGTTATTTGTTGCAAGGCCATGTTATTTACTGCTATTCAGATGCACAAGAAACACCATCTCATATATAAAAAGGCTGAAAACATATTTGTTTCTTCTTGAAAACAAAAAACAAAGAGGCATTTTTAGATTTAGAAGTAGCTGGGATGGAGTGAGTAAGATAGCATGTCTTCCATTCCCTAGTGAAAAGTGTCACACTCATCACTCCTCAGCTGTCCTTTGGCTCCTGCACAGTTTATGAAGCCATATGATTTCCTCCTCACGTTGTCTATGACCTTATTGGTACTCAGGACACCATCACATCTCTAAATTCAAACACATTTCTTCTTTACTGTTCTACAACAGTTGCAGAGTACATTGTTTCAGAAACTCCAAATGTGTTCATTGCATTTCCCAGGATGTTGACCATGAGACTGAAGGCATGTCCACCAATGGGGTGTGGTTTGAATGATTTAAATTTAGACATTTATTGCTGAATGAAACCACACATTCATAGCATAATTATCAAATTGTGAGAGTTCTGTCTAGTTAGTTTGGAAAACATTGACTGTGCATCTTTAATAATCCTGGTTAATCCATTCCATCTGTCCTTCCAAGTGATTGTAACCTAAAAAAAAAAGATTAAAACCTCCTATGAATTTTTAAACAAAAATAATTGTTTTTAAAAATAAACCAAGGACCCCTGTTCAAAAAATTACCTTAGGGAAACCATCTAATCAAAGCAACTTCTATCTTTTTTGTTTTCATAACAGATAACAGACACAAAGTCAAATTGCTGATTATGGTCTTTTGGTCACATGACAGGGATTAATTAGAAGGTCACAAATCACACCAATTGAAACCTGTGATGAACATCAAAAGGACAGTAATAAATGGTACAGCAAAACCTCGATTATCTGTCGCTTGATTCACTTGCAGTAGATTCAGTATTTCACATTGTCTTCTTCCTTTGCTAAGGTGGTATTTTCAAAAACATAAAACTTTAATTTAGGAAACTACAACCATCAACTTTCCAGATCCCCTCTGAACTGGGTAAATTCAGATACCCTCTGTCACTTTTGCCCATAAAATATCTCAGAGACATTCATTCACATGTATTGCTTTTAGTTTACTGGTCTCAAATCTCGTGTTCTCTTTCTTCAGAACTATTAGTTCTTATTTCCCCCTTGCAACATACAGTATTCTTATACTCTTAGACCTTAAAGGCATCTTTGTGCACCAGCATTTTATTCTTAAGTTTGGACACAATAGTTGCTAAACAACTCCTTTATTCTAGATAGACAGCACCAGATCTGATGATTACGAACAACAAAGTTTTATATTTTGATTTTTTGTAGTGGTCTGCATAATAAATTAATGGCGTATCGAGCAACTCCAGGGATCTGTTGTCTCAAAACTGAAATCTTTAATGAGCAGAGACTGTTGATGCAGTCGCAGTCTTGGTTATGTGTGGTGGTGTTTCTGATTGGCACAACTGCAGTTCTTGGTGGTGTGGTAAAGGGCATATGATGGGGTAGGGGGTGGGTGGGAGGTGCAATCGGGGTTTAATTAATATATTGGTTGCTTCTTGTTCTGTCATATTGATTTTCCTTTGATTTTATTAAAAAAAAACCTGTTCTCAAAAAACAGAAGCTCAATTTCAAATTTTTACAAATTTCAGGTTCTCTAAATTCCATTCAGTTTTAATTGTACTGTACAGTGGAATCTCGGTTCACGACCATAATTTGTTCCAAAACTCTGGTCGTAAACCGATTTGGTTGTGAACTGAAGCAATTTCCCCCATAGGATTGTATGTAAATATAATTAATCTGTTCCAGACCATACGAGCTGTATGTAAATATATATTTTTAAAGATTTTTAAGCATAAATATAGTTGATTACACCATAGAATGCACATCGTAATAGTAAACTAAATGTAAAAACATTGAATAACACTGATAAAACCTTGAACAACAGAGAAAACTAACATTGCAAGAGTTCGCGCTATAGCCTTACGACCCGATCGCTGTAGAAACACTTTTTTTTAATGAGTTTTAAGCACAGGGGAAAAAAAGTAACATTTGAACAAATCCAAACTTTATTTAAGAACCAACCAAGAAAGTAACATTGCAAGAGTTCGCGCTATAGCCTTACAACCCGATCGCTGTATAAACACTTTTTTTTAATGAGTTTTAAGCACCGGGGGAAAAAAAGGAACATTTGAACAAATTCATAACTTAATAAACAACCAAGAAAAGTAACATTGCAACAATTCACGCTACGAACCGAAAAATGAACATTTGAAAAATCCGTAATACAAAAACTATCCATAAACCACCAAGGAAACTAACCTTGCATGAGTCGAGTTCTGGCATGAAGTGAGGAGGAACTGGGTGGAGAGGAGGTTACAGGTTCACAGGTAAAGCACGCATGTCTGACTGAGAACAATGAACAGGGAGAGGCTGAACACGTGCTTAAATACAGTAATCGGTGCGTACGAACTGGAAGGGAAATGAAACAGAGCACAAAGAGTTCACAGCGAAAGTACGCACATCTGACCGAGAACAATGCAACACATGCAGAAATCATCGGCACACATAAATCGAAAGGTAAACTGGCTTCTTCGTATACCGAGTGTGTGGTCGTGAACCGAGGCAAAAGTTTGGCGAAGTTTTTGGTCGTAAACCGATTTGTACGTGTACCGAGACATTCGTGAACCGAGGTTCCACTGTACTTTATTTAGCAGGTCAAGTGTTTCTGCTTTAGTGTCTTTCTGAGTTAAAAGAAAAATGTGAAGATTGTCCTACAAACCACAGAAAAAGAATTTATTATATTACCTTTATAATTCTAATACCGTCTTGCATGTGTAATTCCTGTTTTGAAAATTTGACAGAACTGGAGTAACAGACCAGCAGGTTGAACACAACATTCATCACAGTGATAGACACAAAGCAGCTCAGCATATGAGGCTCACAGCTGAATAAATCCATTGAGATAGAATTTCATTTAGCACTGAGATTTTACAAAAGGAATGTGTCCACAAAGCCACTGAATACTCTAGGCAGACATCTGTAACACATTGTAGGAGTGACACCTAAACAGGCAGACATATAAATGAATGGCCACAAGCACACCTGAAACTCCGGTGGAATTTGGACTGGACCTGCTTCTTCTTGGCTGTGTTGTGGGACTCATGATGGCTTCTCATGTTACAGTGGGACTGTGTGGCAGAAAACCCAGCAGTATACCTTTGAGATAAATAAAATCCTCAGTGTAGGACCAGAAGCAGAACCATTTGGATTTCAAATCCTGACCCATGTTGCCCCATCTTCAGTTCAGGCTTTAGATTCACAGGGTTGGACGGTGGTTACTTTTTGTCTGATTAGAGTTTAATAAAGTAATGGTGGCCTTTATAATTTATAATAGCAGTAGATTGAGAGAAGGAGGCAGTGAGATATTGTTGATCCCTCATGTTTTTCCCTCAGAGGCTCCTGTACTCTTATTGTAACTCCATCTTTTACAGGTTCCTAAAATTGAGCAGCTACTGATTTGACAAGTTAGAATCCAGCAGAAGTCAAATGTGTAATAGCAGAAATTAATCAGTCCAAAAAAGTTCATTTTAAAAGTTTGGTGAAAATTTAAAAAGGAACTAATAACAAAAGTTCAGAAAAAAAGTTATTACACATGAAGAGTAAATGAAAAAGAAAAAAAAAGATTTCTTCTACAGTCTTAGCTTTCTCATGTTAGTTGTGTTATTTCTCAATGGGTTCACATAAGACATTCAGGACCTTCTGTAACTACATACAGTATGTTCAGTACAGTTTCAAACTGTTTGCTCTCCATGCCTTACCAATTGCAAGGCAGATCATAAACTGGGACTAATCTGTAGGCACAGGGACAGGAAATAATTAGAATATTCAATATCAGTTTAGCTTGTTTGGGTTATAATAGAATCTCCCATAGACTATGCATTAATATATAGGCAAACAATTTAACATAACTAAGAAAATACAATTTAACATAACCTAAATAACTAACAAATGGCTCTTACTCTCATCTAGTATCATTTTCATTTTCAGAGCGGGGACCCAAACTTCAGCTGAGGTTTCTTACTCATCATCCTCTTGGCCTTCTCAGTCAGTTCTCTACACTCCTAAGTCTTTCTTATATTGTGTATTTTGAAATTTCTGATCAAGATGATTTACATCATTTAAAAAGAGTAGCGTTCTCATGACTGATCCCTTTAAAACCATATTGTTGTGACTTGGAGTCTCAATTCATGCAAATCCCAAAACTCGCCCCCTATGGACATTGACAATGATGTACTCGCCATGATGTTTGGCGGCACTACAGCAATTTCTGTATGGTTCTCAGCAATCTCCACAATATTCTGAATAGTTACATGGATGGGATTTTTAACAGGGGCAAAAAATTTTCCTCATTACTGTATATTCAGTACATGAAACTGCATATTTCTGAATTGGTAAATCGAATGAATTGGCAAAATAAACTGGAATAGGTGGCTCAAAGCACTCCTTAATAGGGGACTTGACATTTACGTTGACTGGACATATGTATCTGGCGCAGGCAGGTGCTATTGCTGTGGTAATGGCAGTAGCGGCGATGTTTCATGGTTTGGCTGTGGTGGAGTTGAAAGCTGCCATCTGCTTTTGACTTTCTGAACTTACTGCTCTAACGGGCACTGAATGTTAGCTTCATATATGCTCACCTCATCCTGTTTTTTATGGCAGTTCATTATGTTATGAACTGGGAGTCTCAAAAGCACTTAAGTCTCAAACTGTACTTCCAAAATGTCCACTAATCCTATCAAAAATCCCAGCTAGACACAAAACGAACACATTGTAGAATCTTTATAAAATAAAAGTTTAATATCACAAGAATGCACCTCAGTAACAATGAAGCCTCCATGAAGCCCTAAAACCAATAGGATTTGTGTAAAACAAAATGGCAATCCAGTACAACTGAGTCCCATTACAGTAACCAATGATGACATCACAAACAGAGCATGAAGTCAAACAAATCCAGTGAATCAAAAAGCACATTAGAAAGACAAAGATGAAGAACTCGTCACCCCCTCATACATTTGAAATGAACCACTGAGGATGACACTCCTGATTTATAGGGTAGAGGGCAGTTCCTGGTGGGGCATGTGGCTAAATCTCATGAGGGACCACCCATAAAACACATTAAACGTAACACAGGCAAAGAAAATGCAGGAGATATTTAACAAAAGAAACATTAACATCATTAAATGGCTCAACAAAGAAGAAAAAGAACATGAAACAAGACTTTGAACCCCAGCTACAGGAGGAACCCTAGCTGAGAAGTAACACATATTTTACCTGAATCCGCTCCATTTTTTTGTTGTTTTTGGTTTAAAGATAGAGATGCTAACATTTCAAAATAACTTCCTGTCACATAAATACAACACAATTCAGTAAATGTTACCATTTAGTATAACAATCTAACGGCGGCACGGTGGCGCAGTGGTAGCGCTGCTGCCTCGCAGTTAGGAGACCCGGGTTCACTTCCCGGGTCCACCTTGCGTGGAGTTTGCATGTTCTCCCCGTGTCTGCGTGGGTTTCCTCCGGGCGCTCTGGTTTCCTCCCACAGTCCAAAGACATGCAGATTAGGTGGATTGGTGATTCTAAATTGGCCCTAGTGTGTGCTTGGTGTGTGGGTGTGTTTGTGTGTGTCCTGCGGTGGGTTGGCACCCTGCCCGGGATTGGTTCCCTGCCTTGTGCCCTGTGTTGGCTGGGATTGGCTCCAGCAGACCCCCGTGACCCTGTGTTCGGATTCAGCGGGTTGGAAAATGGATGCATGGATGGATAACAATCTAAAGCACACAGTGCAGACAGCAGGTGATTAAATCAGATGAAGATGAGGTTAGGATGTTGTGCTCTTTATTATCATTACTGTGTTACGTGAGGCCGCATGCGTCCTTATCAAGCAGGCACTCGGTCAGTAATGTAACACATCGAGGTAATAGCTGTTTAGGTGAGGGGGGCTTTTTGGTCTGAGGGGCTAGTAGTGTTTATTAGGTGACAGTTTATATCAGAGGTGGTGACCAAGATGGGTAGATCAGCAGCTGTTTTTCTGCTCACTTCTTCACTATGGAGTTGTGAAGAATTTCAAGGAACAAAAGATGGCAGCTAATGACTTTCTCTGCACTGAAGATGATACGTGAGCAGACGCTGTGCCAAACCAGACAGTGATTGAGGATATGAGGATGATCTTGACTGTGCTTTTGTAAAACTGATCAGTGATAACTGGGTGACATGACGTTTTATTCAACGGGTGGAGGAAATGCATTTTTTGTTGTGATTTCTTGGTCTGAGTGTTGAATATCAGAGTTCTCAGAAACTTAAATGTCTTCACCAAATTTACTGTAGTCTTCTTTATGTCCAGATGAGAAAGTGGAGGGAGCTTTTTTTTAATGAAATTCAAAGATCATGTTCACAGTTTAACTGTATTTAGCTGAAGATACTTTTGTACATGATGACACTACATGTTTCATTTCACTCCTGTATATATTACCTGCACTTTGGTTTTATTGATGAGACCAATGATTTTTGTGTTACCAGTAAACTTAAATAAACGGAGTGATGGGTCTCTAGAGGTTCAGCCCCCATGAGCTCTGGTATTTGCGGTGAGAGAATCTGAAATTGTAGGTCCATCTGCACATACTGTTCATTGTGTGTCAAGAAGTTAGAGATCCATGAACAAACAGACAGGACAATATTAGGTTAACAAAGTTGGAAATTATGTTTTTCAGATATTATTGTATTAGATGCCGAGCTGTAAATAATCCTTCCAGATGTGGCCTGTGCAATCCAGATGATGTAAAATATAGCAGAGACCCACAGTGACAGCAACCTCTACTGACATGTTGGCTTTCCAGGCGTGGGTCTGTGATAGATTTCAGATAAGAGAGGATGAAAATTTCAAATATCGTCATGTTTAAATACATAAGTGCAACAGATCTATAATTGGCAAGTCAGGTTATTTTGTCCTTTTTTTGCTAACAAGAACAATAGTAGATGAATTAAACGAGATGGGGACCATAAACTGGTCCACTCACTTAACAGACAGATCAGTAAACACTGAGGCTAGATGGGCAGCACAGTGCTGCAGGGTATCAGGTGTGACAACATTACCGCCAACTACTTTTCTACACTGCTCTGTTTTGTTTCAAGAGTAAATAGACGTTTTGCTCCTTGATCAGAGGTGGGCAGTGGGAGGAAATAAAGCTACTAGGAGAGTCCAAGATGAACACAGGCTAACAGAATTCTGCAACAGGCTGGGAAAATGTTAGGCCCAGAAACAAGGGATCCATTAGATTGAAAAAGTCAACATGACTCAGTGCAGCAGCTGTGATTACCAATTTAAAGTTCAAAAAGATGATCTTCAGCCTTCACATTACACCGATCGTGTTATGCCGATTGTTCTGGGTGAGTCAGTGACTACAGAAAGATGAGAATTAAGCAGAAGTCACTGACTGTCGAGTACAGACGGGTGAGCAGAGGGACTCCCTTCACACGGCCACTCTGTGGCTTTAGAAGAAGAAATTTTACCTTATTGAAGGATCGGTGGATTCTTTTATTAATTTATATGACAACTGATTTGTACAGAATACAACTGTAAAGTGACACACATCTCACTCATTTCTTTGAACTGTGTAGGCACACTGGAGACACTGCAAAGAAATAAACAAGCAAAGCTGAAACCTCAACAGATTAATGAATTAATTAGAAATCTTTTGTTAATCAGAAGCTCAGTTTCACTTTGTTTTTGTCAGATGTTTTTCCATTTATGAAACTTAAATTCCCTGGATGTCATTTACCATTACTTGTAGTCCAGATTGTTTAGCAGGTGCAGTGTTTCTGCTTTAGTGTGATTGTGAAGGTGACAGATAAAATGTGAAGATTATCCTACAAGCCACACAGAAAGATTTAATTTTATATTGTCTTTCTATTTCTAATACTGTCGTTCACGTTTAATTCCTGTTTATTCAAGCCTGGACATAATCATGAGAGAGATGGAGTCACCAACCAGAATGGTTACCACAACATTTAAAGTGGTGCTGGACACAGAAGCAGTTCAGATCTGAGGCTCACAGCTCAATAAATCCATTGAGGTAGAAGTTCAGTTAGCATTGACCACACTGAGCGGACCTCTATAACACATTGTGGGAGTGACACCTGCCCAGGCAGTTATGTGGAGAAATGGGTCCAAGCACACCTGAAACCATGTGGAGTTTGGACTGGGCCTTCTTCTTCTTGACTATGTTGTAGTACACATGATGGCTTCTTATGTCACAGTGGGACTGTCAGTAAACCTCACAGTACACCTTTGAGGTAAATAAAATCCACCCTGTAGGACCAGAAGCAGAATCATTTGAATTCCAGTCCTGATCCTTTTTGCCCAATTTTCTGTTCAGGCTTTGCACTCACAGGTTGGGGGGTGGTGACCTTGTACTAGTTAGAGTTTAATAAAGTAATGCCGGCTTTTATAATTTATAATAGGAATAGATGAAGAGAAACAGGCAATGAGACATTTTTGTTGCCTTGTGTTCCTCCATGTACTCTCATCTTGTATCATCTTCATTTTCAGAACGCAGAGCCAAACTTCAACTGAAGTCAGATGGACGAATATATGAAGGCGACGAGGTCAGCCTGCACTGTCAGCTCGATGGAAATGCTGTTGGGTGGACATATGAGATCTACAAAAGGGAATCAACATACCAATACTTTTATAAAGTACACACAGAGAGCACCTTGACCTTCAGCTCTGTGACTCATTCACAACGTGGGCAGTACCGGTGTCGAGCTGGAAAAGGAGAAGTTTACTCAAAATACAGTGAATATGTGTGGTTAGAAGTATCAGGTAAGAGACTTTCTCTGATGTAACTCGATTTTAATTCTTGTTTTCTGTTTTTTAGAGGTCAAATTACCCAAACACAACAGTTTACTGTTATTTTATAGTAAGGCTCCCAAAAAATTAAGTCCTGTACTAAAAGTACCAGAGGGTCTCAGCCTCCTTCTGGATGGGCTCACATGATAACATCTTAGTTGGTGAAGCTTTGTGGACTATTTTTTTAAAAGCTTTTTCCTTAGAGCTTGATAACTAAGCAGTTCTGTTATGCATTTTAAATTGGCTGTAATTTGGATTATTTTATTATCTAACTGACTATCTTCATTCTGAATGTTGGTGACTTCAGCCAGTGAAAGAATGAACTTCTAACGGCACATTTCTTTTGTGAACACAATGATCTGGACCTGCTGCAGTCAAACGTTAATGCCTTTAAATGTTAACCTGTGGTACAACTCTTGAGCATGTGAAAGACACAAGAGAAATATAATTTACTATTATTATTATTAGTATTATTATTATTAGGTCTGACCACATTGTACTACCACCTACAGGCCTGTTTTTGTCAATAGGAGTTCTTTTATTATCCAAGGAAGGAGTTTTTATGAGTGTTTGTGGTGTGGGTTGTTTGTTGTAACATTTATATTTTATTGAAATTCTGAAAAGTTTTAATTTACCCTTAGTAACAAATAAAATATCTATCTATCTATCTATCTATCTATCTATCTATCTATCTATCTATCTATCTATCTATCTATCTATCTATCTATCTATCTATCTATCTATCTATCTATCTATCTATCTATCTATCTATCTATCTATCTATCTATCTAACAGAACTACTGGTTTCGCCTTTTCTTCACTGTCTACACCTGTGTACACTCAGCATGACCTTCCATCTGTTTGAATTATCACAAATGAACTTGCCTGTGGCACTTAATTGTATTTGAAATACTTAACTGTATTTGAAATGGAAAAATATACAGGATTCATTTTATTATTATTATTTAACTTCTTGAAAATAAAACATTAAAAACATTCAGAGGTGAAAAGGTCACTCATTCCAACACAGCTTACTAATTTATATTCACCTAGATTTTCTAAAATATCATCAAGTTACAATTTCAAGGATGCCAAAGTGCTATGCCCTCTACACGTCTTTGCCATATACTCAATATTGTTGTAGTTCTCTATTAAATAAATGTTTTGTAATATTTGCATGAAATTTACCCCTAACCAGCTTTTATCTCCTGTGTTCTTCTTGAAGAGCACATTTTAAAGTAACATCCGCCATACCACTTCACAGCCTAATTTTAAACACTTCAGTCATGTCACCTCTTAATGTTCTTACTCTTTCCTAACATACTAGCCAACCCGCTACGCCGCATAATTATGTATTGATGGGTGAACACTTCCTGAACGACACAGTTGTCCAAATGGGGTGGGTTTGAGGATACCACTGTGAGTGAATGAAAAGATGGACCTCTGGAGAGAGCAACATATAATTGTCCGTGACTGAAAGCGGGATCGTCTGTGACGATGGAGGCCACGCTGGTGAAAGTTACTTCGTCGGTAGGGATAAGTTTCAGCACTTGTTCATTAAGGTGTAGCGATTCTTCGTTGGTGACACTTAATATAGCTTGCGTACTGAGTTGTTCTGGAGTCACAGTTGAGAAACACTTTTTTAATGTCTTTTAAGCACAGGGAAAAAAATGAACATGTGAATCATCCGTAATGTAATAAGCCACCATGAAAAGTAACATTTCAATAATGCACGCTACGACTCGATCGCTGTAAACAGAAGTGAAAACAAAATCGAGCCCGGTGCTTTCTTTAACTGCCTTGTAGCGCAGTGGTAGTGTTGCTGCTTTGCAGTAAGGAGACTGTGGAAGATTTTGGGTTTGCTTCCCGGTTCCTCCCTGTGTGGATAGCGCTTTGAATACTGAAAACACCGGTATATCAATGTAATAAAGTATTATTATTCTTATGTGTCCAGCGCTCTCTCTCTCTCACGCGCGTGCCTGTAGGTGTGTGTGTGTGTATCGCTTGCTCGCTGCACGTGTTCCTGCAGGCATACCAGTAAGTGAATGAAAAGATGGAACTCTGGAGAGAGCAACATACAACTGTCTTGACTGAAAACAGGTGTTGGCAGATACATGCATATCTTTTTGAAAGTTTGGCCCTGTGCCTTATTAATTGTTATCGCAAAGGCCAATCTAACAGGAAATTGTCTTCGTGTAAAAGTAAAAGGCAAATTATCTGTGACAAACAAACTGTTTAACACGCTGCATACCAACCCGCGGCGTAGTGTACGCCGCATAATCACGCCGCTTTTTTTATGTTTTTTAAGCAGAGGGAAAAAAATTAACATTTGCAAAATCCATAACGCTGCTTTCAGTAAGAACAATGCACACGCGTTTAATTTGTCGGCCACTTTTTGCCAGCCGTCTTTTCTGGTTTGGGCTGCTTTTGCAGTGTTACCGCTTGTGCATATTAAATCTTGAAATCCTTCGAGTAACTAATTAACTAACTAACAGCCACCCACCCAGCTTGTGTGAAAAAAATGCACCCGTTCTTTCATCATTTTGTTGCAGCCTATCAAAGACTTGCTGATCATGTTTTCTAGACTCAATATACATTAGCTTTTCACTCAGCGCGGGGGTGCGCATTCATCTCAGATTATTACATCCAGCTACACGGCTGCGTTTGAGAAACCGACTTATCCCGGATGAGTTTCACCGGCTTTAATGATTAGGAATCTGGTTGGAACAAAACCCTGCAGCCACAGGGGTTCACCAGGACCGAGTTTGGGAAACACTGCTGAACACAGATGAAACCGACTCAGGTGAGGAGTTGGGGCGGGCAAAGTAATTGCAGGTATTGATTATTCAGTGTTGTTTGCCTGGGTGTCTGATCTGCTTGACGGGATCAGAAATAAAAGGAAAACAATGTGAAGGCAATGTCACAGGTGATCCTGTGGTATAGCGGGTCCGCAGCTCCCCTTCAAAAGGCCATTTTTAAATAAATAATCATCGCACTCACAGCGTAGCGAGGGGTGTGGAAGTGTGGCTGAAATGGTTTCCAGGTGGAGTCGTGCTGCGGGCGTTTCTCCCCTGTGCAGTGTGTGAGCGAGTGAGGAGAGAGAGAAAGCCGGTACGTTAGAGTGAGCGAGAGCAGGCTCGAAGGCAATGTGTTCCTGTGGTATAGCGGGTCCATTGCTCCCCTTCAAAAGGCCATTTTTAATCAGGCGACTGACAGTAGTGGAGTCAGGCACAGAGAAGGTCAGCTGTAGAGAGAGCGTCTCGACTGTTGCAGGGCCTGTATCGGTGAAGCAGGTGAGATGCTAATGAAAAAGAGGCACAGGGCTTATTGGTTTTTAAAGACTGCTTCCTTCATTGTGTTTTAACCTCAGTTTTAAAGGATTGTTTTAAGGATCCCATGGGATACCCCTCGCAAACTGTTTTACACGCTGCATACAGCCATTCACATCCACGAGAAACATGCCTCTATGAACAGTCAACGTGGCTCAGAGATGCATGTGGACTCTAGCACAGATGAACATAAATGACGGCATATTTTCCGAGTCGTCGCGTCCGAGTTGGTGGGCATGGCTCTGCAAGTTGTCGTCGTATCCAATGGTCTTAGAGTTGGTGGGCGTGGCTCCGTCCTGCGTGCGCCATGGGTGTCTTACTTGTCGGCGGCTTAGTGAATTATACATATAGATGTAGAGAAAAGCCAAGCAAAATGACACCTTTTATTGGCTAACTAAAAAGATTACAATATGCAAGCTTTCGAGGCAACTCAGGCCCCTTCTTCAGGCAAGATGGGGCCTGAGTTGCCTCGAAAGCTTGCATATTGTAATCTTTTTAGTTAGCCAATAAAAGGTGTCATTTTGCTTGGATTTTCTCTACATTCATAATGGCTAACACGGTACAACACCCTAGTACTACAGATATATAGATGTAGAAAGGTAACTATTTTCTGTTATTTGTGTGCCTCAGCAGCCACTGTAGTTGGTCAATGAAGATGCTGCACTGAGGTTTCTTACTCATCATCCTCTTAGCCTTTTCAGTCAGTTCTCTGCACTCCTAAATCTTTTTTATATTGTGCATTTTGAAATTTCTGATCAAGATGATTTACTTCATTTAAAAAGAGTAGTAGCATCCTCATCACTGATCCCTGTAAGAGCATATTGTTGTGACTTGGAGTCTGAATTAATGCCATGTCCCAACCTGTACTTCCACAGCTACCCACTGGGGTGGTAAATCCCATCAAAAACCCCAACTAGACACCCCAACTCGCCCCCGATGGACATTGACAATGATGTACTCTCCAGGATGTTTGGCGGCACTTCAGCAATTTCCGTATGGTTCTCAGCAACTTCCACAATATTCTGAATAGCTACATGGATGGGATTTTTAACAGGGGCAAAACATTTTCCTCATTATATTCAATGCATGAAGCTGCATATTTATGAATGGGAAAATCGAATAAATTGACAAAATAAACTGGAATAGGTGGCTCAAAGCACTCCTTAACAAAGACAGGGGACTTGACATTTACGTTGACTAGACATATGTATCTGGCACAGGGGGGTGCTTTTGCTGTGGTAATGGCGGTGTTTCATGGTTTGGCCGTGGTGGAGTTGAAAGCTGTCATCTGCTTTTCACTTTCTGAACTTACTGCTCTAACAGGTACTGAATGTTAGCTTCATATATACGCATCTCATCCTTTTGTTTTATGGCAGTTCATTATGGTATGAAATGGGAGTCTCAAAAGCACTTAACTCTCAAACTGTACTTCCAAAATGCCCACTAATCCTGTCAAAAACCCCAGCTAGACACGAAAAGAACACCTTGTAGAATCTTTATAAAATAAAAGTTTAATATCACAAAAATGCACCTCGGTAACAATGAAGCTCCAAGAAGCCCTAAAACCAATAGGATTTGTGCTAAACAAAATGGCAATCCTGTACAACTGAGTCCCATTACAGTAACCAATGATGACATCACAAACAGAGCATGAAGTCAAAGACAAAAGATGAAGAATTCGTCACTCCCTCATACATTTGAAATGAACCACTGAGGATGACACTCCTGATTTATAGGGCAGAAGGCAGTTCCTGGTGGGGCAGGTGGCTAAATCTCTTGGGGGACCACCCATAAAACACATTAAACGTAACACAGGCAAAGAAAATGCAGCAGATATTTAACAAAAAAACATTAACATCAATAAATAGCTCAACAAAGAAGAAAAAAGGACAAGAAACAAGACTTTGAACATGTAAGACATATTTTACCAGAATCAGCTCCATTTTTTGTTGTTTTTGGTTTAAAGATAGAGATGTTAACATTTCAAAATAACTTCCTGTCACATAAATACAACACAATTCAGTGAATGTTACCATTTAGTATAACAATCTAAAGCACACAGTGCAGACAGCAGCAGGTAAAGACAAGGTTAGGATGTTGTGCTCTTTATCATCATTACGGTGTTACGTGAGGCCACATGCATCCTTATCAAGCAGGGACTCGTTCAGCAATGTAACACTTCGAGGAAATACTGTAGCTGTTTAGGTGAGGGGGCTTTTTGGTCTGAGGGGCTAGTAGTGTTTATTAGGTGACAGTTTATATCAGAGGTGGCCACCAAGATGGGTAGATCAGCAGCTGTTTTTCTGCTCACTTCCACACTAAGGAGTTCACTATGAAGAATTTCAAGGAACAAAAGATGGTAGCTAATGACTTTCTCGGCACTGAAGATGATATGTGAGCAGACGCTGTGCCAAACCAGACAGTGATTGAGGTTATGAGGATGATCTTGACTGTGCTTTTGTAAAACTGATCAGTGATAACTGGGTGACATGAAGTTTTATTCAACGGGTGGAGGAAATGCATTTTTTGTTGTGATTTCTTGGTTTGAGTGTTGAATATCAGAGTTCTCAGAAACTTAAATGTCTTCACCA
Organism: Erpetoichthys calabaricus; assembly: GCF_900747795.2. Lineage (NCBI taxonomy): Eukaryota > Metazoa > Chordata > Cladistia > Polypteriformes > Polypteridae > Erpetoichthys > Erpetoichthys calabaricus. The sequence continues at coordinate 95,467,031 of NC_041409.2, read as the reverse complement.
AATTTACTGTAGTCTTCTTTATGTCCAGATGAGAAAGTGGAGGGGGCTTTTTTAATGAAATTCAAAGATCATGTTCACAGTTTAACTGTACTGAGCTGATGATACTTTTGTACATGATGACACTACATGTTTCACTTCACTTCTGTATACCTGCACTTTGGCTTTATTGATGAGACCAATGATTGTTGTGTTACCAGTAAACTTAAATAAATGGACTGATGGGTGTCTAGAGGAGCTCTGGTATTTGCGGTGAGAGAATCTGAAATTGTAGGTCCATCTGCACATACTGTTCGTTGTTTGTCAAGAAGTTAGAGATCCACAAACAAACAGAGAGGGCAATATTAGGTTAACAAAGTTGGAAATTATGTTTTTCAGGTATTATTGTATTAGACGCTGAGCTGTAAATAATCCTTGCATTTGTGGCCTGTGCAATCCAGATGATGTAAAATATAGCAGAGGCCCACAGTGGTCCACTCACTTAACAGACAGATCAGTAAACACTGAGGCTAGATGGGCAGCACAGTGCTGCAGGGTATCAGGTGTGACAACATTACCGCCATCTACTTTTCTACACTCCTTTGTTTTGTTTCAAGAGTAAATAGACGTTTTGCTCCTTGATCAGAGGTGGGCAGTGGGAGGAAATAAAGCTACTAGGAGAGTCCAAGATGAACACAGGCTAACAGAATTCTGTAACAGACTGGGAAAATGTTAGGCACAGAAACAAGGGAGCCATTAGATTGAAAAAGTGAACATGACTCAGTGCGGCAGCTGTGATTACCAATTTAAAGTTCAAAAAGATGATCTTCAGCCTTCACATTACACCGATCGTGTTATGCCGATTGTTCTGGGTGAGTCAGTGACTACAGAAAGATGAGAATTAAGCAGAAGTCACTGACTGTCCAGTGCAGATGGGTGAGCAGAGGGACTCCCTTCACATGGCCATCTGTGGCTTTAGAAGAAGAAATTTTACCTTATTGAAGGATCGGTGGATTCTTTTATTAATTTATATGACAACTGATTTGTACAGAATACAACTGTAAAGTGACACACATCCCACTCATTTCTTTGAACTGTGTAGGCACACTGGAGACACTGCAAAGAAATAAACAAGCAAAGCTGAAACCTCAACAGATTAATGAATTTATTAAAAATCCTTTGTTAATCAGAAGCTCAGATTCACTTTGTTTTTGTCAGATGTTTTTCCATTTATGTAACTTAAGTTCCCTGGTTGCCATTTACCATTACTTGTAGTCCAGATTGTTTAGCAGGTGCAGTGTTTCTGCTTTAGTGTGATTGTGAAGGTGACAGATAAAATGTGAAGATTATCCTACAAGCCACACAGAAAGATTTAATTTTATATTGTCTTTCTATTTCTAATACTGTCGTTCATGTTTAATTCCTGTTTTGAAGTTTATCCAAGCCTGGACATAATCATGAGAGAGCTGGAGTCACAAACCAGAATGGTTGCTACAACATTTAAAGTGGTGATAGACACAAAAGCAGTTCAGATCTAAGGCTCACAGCTCAATAAATCCATTGAGGTAGAAGTTCAGTTAGCATTGACCACTCTGAGTGGACCTCTATAACACATTGTAGAAGTGACACCTGCCCAGGCAGTTATGTGGAGAAATAGGTCCAAGCACACCTGAAACCATGTGGAGTTTGGACTGGGCCTTCTTCTTCTTGACTACGTTGTAGTACACATGATGACTTCTTATGTCACAGTGGGACTGTCAGTAAACCTCACAGTACACCTTTGAGGTAAATAAAATCCACCCTGTAGGACCAGAAGCAGAATCATTTGAATTCCAGTCCTTAATCCTTTTTGCCCAATTTTCTGTTCAGGCTTTGCACTCACAGATTGGGAGGTGGTTACCTTCTACTAGTTAGAGTTTAATAAAGTAATGCTGGCTTTTATAATTTATAATAGGAATAGATGAAGAGAAACAGGCAATGAGACATTTTTGTTGCCTTGTGTTCCTCCATGTACTCTCATCTTGTATCATCTTCATTTTCAGAACGGGGAGCCAAACTTCAACTGAAGTCAGATGGACCGATATATGAAGGTGATGAGGTCAGCCTGGACTGTCAGCTCGATGGAAATCCTGTTGGGTGGACATATGAGATCTACAAATGGGGATTAACATACCCATACCTTTATAAAAAACAAACAGAGAGCACATTGACCTTCAGCTCTGTGACTCATTCACAACGTGGGCAGTACCAGTGTGGAGGTGTAAAAGGAGGAGTTTACTCAACATACAGTAATGATGTGTGGTTAGAAGTATTAGGTAAGAGACTTTCTCTGATGTAACTCGATTTTAATTCTTGTTTTCTGTTTTTAAGAGGTCAAATTACCCAAACACAACAGTTTACTGTTATTTTACAATCAGGCTCCCAAAAAATTAAGTCCTGTACTAAAAGTACCAGAGGGTCTCAGGCTCCTTCTGGTTGGGCTCACATGATAACATCTTAGTTGGTGAAGCTTTGTGGACTATTTTTTTAAAAGCTTTTTCCTTAGAGCTTGATAACTAAGCAGTTCTGTTATGCATTTTAAATTGGCTGCAATTTGGATTATTTTATTATCTAACTGACTTTCTTCATTCTGAATGTTGGTGACTTCAGCCAGTGATCTTTGGAAAGAACAAACTTCTAACGGCACATTTCTTTTGTGAACACAATGATCTGGAACTGCTGCAGTCAAATGTTAATGCCTTTAAATGTTAACCTGTGGTGCAACTCTTGAGCATGTGAAAGACACAAGAGAAATATAATTTACTATTATTATTATTATTATTATTATTAGGTCTGACCACATTGTACTACCACCTATAGGCCTGTTTTTGTCAAGAGGAGTTTATTGTCCAAGGAAGGAGTTTTTATGAGTGTTTGTGGTGTGGGTTGTTTGTTGTAACATTTATATTTTATTGAAATTCTGAAAAGTTTTAATTTACCCTTAGTAACAAATAAAATATCTATCTATCTATCTATCTATCTATCTATCTATCTATCTATCTATCTATCTATCTATCTATCTATCTATCTATCTATCTATCTATCTATCTATCTATCTATCTATCTATCTATCTATCTATCTATCTATCCCTTTTGTGATAATGCTGAGCCTACTGAGTTCGGTATCAGCTTTTCTTGACCGTCTTCATCTGCGTACACTCAGCTCAGTTCCTGACATTTTAGGCCCTTATCAGTTTCATTTTTTTATTCATTCCATGTCCTCCAATCCATTTGAAGTATCACAAATGAACTTGCCTGTGACACTGAACTGGATTAAGTGAGTTTAAAATGAATAAATGGACATACTATATTTTTATTATTATTTTATTTTATTTTTTTTCCTGGATGAAAAATAACATAAGAAACATGCAGAGGAGAACAGGCCACCCAGCTGAATGCAGCTCATCAATTCATATCCCCCTGACTTTTATAAAATATCATCAAGTTACAATTTCAAGATTGCAAAAGTATTAATGTCTACAACACTTCTTGGCCAAATATTCCATGTATTTATGGATCTCCTTTAAAGAAACATTCTCAAATATTTGGAAGAAGTGTACCCTTAATTAGTAAGCTCCAGCTCCTGTGTTCTTCCTAAAGAACTCATTTTAAAGTAAATCCACTGTACCACTATCCATCATAATTTTAAACACTTCTGTCATGTCACCTCTTACCTTTTATCACATAAACTAAAATTATTCATCTCCTTCACTCTTTTCTCATCATATCTAACAGTTGTGGTCCTGGAATCAGCCGAGCTGCATTTCTGTGGACTTTCATCAGTGCTGACCAAACCTGCACATGTAATTCCAGATGTGGCCGTCTAGATGTGTTTCATAAGCATTAGAGCGACCACCTTGACTTGTGCTGAACACACTGAAGTTTGTAACCCAACATCCTCTCAGTTTTTTCAGTCACTCCTCTGCACATAAAAGTCTTTCTAATATTGTGTATTTTCAAATGATTGACTATGTAATTAGTTTATGTTATTTATTTATGTATGTATTTATTTGTTTATTTATTACTTTTAATTTTGTAAAGTTTTACATTTGTTTGCATTAGGTTGCATTTGCCACAAATCAGGTGCAACTCTGAATTTTGACCAGTATTCGACTGTCTCTATAGTCAGCCATTCCTCCCAGTTTAGACTCATTTACAGACTGAATTCATTGGTTTGTTACGTATTTATAAAGATGATTTACTTACGTTAAAGAGCAGCATTCCAATCACTGACATCTGCGGTGCCATATTTGACCAGAATCAGCTTTATTTCCTGTTGTGTTTTGTGTAAACAGAGTGGTGCTAACATTTCAAGATGACTTCTTTTGACATAAATGCAAAACAGCAAAATTCATTAAAAGTTAACATGTAGTACAACAATCTAAAGCATACAGTGGAGAGAGCAGATGTTTAAATCAGATGAAGGCAATGTCAGGACGCTTTATTACCATTACTGCGTGTTACACAAGGCACCAGTCAGAGACTTTAACAAGGGGGGCTCATTAAGTAATGTAACACATCAAGGAAAAAGCAATTCAGTTGGTGGGGACTTCTGGATCTGAGGGTCTGGTAGTGTATATTAGATGAAAGTCTATAAGTGAGGTTGGTGGATCAGCTGTATGGTTTTCTTCTTTCTTCTTCACTGTTGAGTTGTCAAGAATTTCAAGATAGAGAAGATGGTAGCCAATGACTTTCTCTGCCCCAGATGTGATGTGTGGTAATTTGTTCTTTGAGTGAGCTGATGCTGTGCCTAACCAGATAGAGACTGAGGATGTCCTGATGCTCCTAATTGTGGTTCTTTAAAAATGATCAATGATAACTCAGTGACATGAAGTTTTACTCCGCTGGTAGAGGAAGTGCATTCTCTGTTTTGCTTTTTTGATCAAGCTAATTACGTGGCCATCCCATGTCTATGTGTCGAATGTTGGAGTTCTCAGGTACTTAAATGTTTCCACCAAATTTACTGTAGCCTTCCAATTGACAAAAGTGGATGGCTTTTTAATGAAAGTCAAAGATGTTTTTCACAGTTTTAGCTTTACTGTGTGGACACCAGGGGGGCGTTCCAGCTCCCCAAACCCAATACAACACACACAGGGCACAAGTTAAAAGCACAACAAAGCCTTTTTATTGCTTGAGAAACTCTTCAAACCAGCATTTCCCACCACTCTAGCCACAAGTATGAGAATAGTACAGCACACAATGACTCCTCTTTCTTTCTCTTCTGGTCTTTGCCTCCTCCCTTTTGGGGTCTACCAGTGTCACATTTGCAATTTTTAAGTCGTCCAGTACTTCCCCTTTCTCAAGTGCCTTCTTAAATATGCCTAATGAGGGTTTAAACATGACATCTTTTATTTCTTTCAATATAAGCTGGAATCACAAAAGTGAGTTTGAGGTGGGGACCGAGCTGTCAATCCTGTGTTTTAGCCACCTACTGCGGGCTTATTCCTGCCTCAGCATCACCTAAAGCAGTGGTCCGCAGGGTCAGACCTGAAGTGCCTCATTTGGGGATGTGGCGTATTCTCAATCTATTCTGGAGATCTCGCTGATTAATTCTGATGCCTTCTCAATCTCCAATTTATTTTTATGGGAAAGATATGAAATAATCTGTTCTCATAAAAATGCCATCAGAGGTTCTCAAAGTATTCCTGCAGAAACTTGAGGATACATTTATCTCTAAAAAAATAATCAATTTCTTTGGAGATGAACTCTATAAAGTTCACATCTGCTAATGACCTGGGGCCTCATGTATAACGCCGTGCGTAGAACTCACACTATAACATGGCGTAAGCACAAAAGCGGGAATGTGCATACGCACAGAAAAATCCAGATGCAGGAATCTGTACGTACGCAAACTTTCACGTTCTTCCACTACATAAATCCCGATCAGCGTGAAAAGTAACGCACGTGCACGCGCCTTCTGTCCTGCCACCAACTCCTCCCAGAATTAAGCCTCTTTGAATATGCAAATCGATATAAATAGCCTTCTGAGAAAAGACAATGGGAAAAGCACGGGGGAAAATATAAGAATTTCAGCGAATACCAAGTGGAGGCAAAGGAAAAACGTACTATTTGTTGGTTTAAACAGTGGTATAATCAACAAAAGGAAGTTGATCGAGTGACAGAGTGTCGAGGAAACTCGAAAGCTGAAGTTCACAAAGCCGCACAGTGCCCGAAATAAAAAAGAAATCACATATCAAAGTCGCCGTGAAAAGGCAAGTCGTAGCCCACCGTCTGAGTGTCATATGAAAGCTTATTAGGGTACAGACAAAAAAAATAGGCACACAGTGGGAAAAAAGCACAAAATGTCAACTTTAATCTCGAAATTTCCACTTAAATCACGTAGTTTATTTTGCCATTAAAGTAGAACATCATAAACTTCATCTTAAAATCGTTTAATTTACTAGTTTCTCAAATCCCATTGTAACTAAAGTAAGACGTTAAATGCTTTGTTCTGTATTTGATCTTCTTTGTGCTCTGTGTGTGAATCACTACCTGCTTCTTAAACGGGCTTTCTCTTTCTCCGACAGGACACATAATCCATTACATTCGTGCTATTACAGCTCTCTGAATAATTACAATACTGAGATGTATACATGATATCTTTTTCATGATGATAGGAATGAAAGCATTTTATTAAACATGGGAACACGGTGGTGCAGTGCTTGTTCATATCTCACGCAAGAGGCTTGCTGCGTGACCTTCAATGTAATAATTTATCACAGCAGTACTGTCTCTTTCAAACGTACTATTCCTATCCCTACTTTTCTTTCTCCAAATACCCAATCGCCACACAATCAGCTATGTAATAGACGTGAAGCCATTTGTAAGCTTAAAACGCCGATTCTTCAAAACTTTTAAGGAACACTGAAATATCTTCGTAGTACATGTTTAATTATTCTATCCGTCTATCTTTCCAGTGTCACGTCAGCACAAGAATACAACGCAATGCAAGAACAATCCCTGAACTAGCTAGCGCTGCGGCACCGTGTCCTCACATGTTTAATTATTAACAATACAGATTATTTAAATGAAGTTAAAGTTTTATCTGTATAACATAATCAACATATTATGCTGCATTTCATCTTAAAAATGAATACCGTCATCATGTAAATATTATTTATAAAGTGGCGCAGGTTGTGCAATATTATAACTGTAGTGCAAGTTTACAGTGGGGTAATTGTACTTATAAGTAAACAGTTCTACAAGGAGCACTTGATGGACTGATTGAGTGCGTTTATAGTTCTTGGGATGAAACTTTTTCTAAACCGCGAAGTCCGTACTGGGAAGTCTCTAAAGTGTTTTGCCGTGGCTAAGGCAGCGTCTGCTTCATGTTGTATACCGATAATTCTCTTTCCCATCAGCTGCTGCTGTGATTCGCCACTCAGATACAGTGATATAAATACTCCGAGTGGTGCAGTGAGAGAAATATGGAAAAAGATGATCTGCTGTGGCAACCCTTAACGGGAGCAACTGAAAGAAGAAGAAGTGCAGTGAGAGTAACAACGCTAAAGCAGTTATGGCATTTGGAATACTATGGCTATTCACTGGACCGTTATATTGCTGCAGGTTAATTACAATCAGATGCATTACACTAATAAACAATATGCAGTTAGTTTCGGTGTATTTATAAAGCCGCGTCAGAAATGTGGGTCTAAGAAAGGGTGACCACACAGGAACAGTAGCACTGCTTTGACGCTGGGTGCCGCCAGTCTGCAAAACCGAGCGGATAAATTGCGTACGCCAGGGTATGAGTTACCGTGGAAATGTGCGAGGCTTTACGCCAAGTTTAGGTTTTATACATCGCGATTTGAGCGTGGAAACATTCGTACGCAACATTTCTGTGCATACGCACTGTTTATACATGAGGCCCCTGGAGTTAAGATGCCAGCTACGAAATGCATGTCTAGGGAATAGTTATTGAAACTCCAAAATCAGAGGAGCATGATCAGAGATAACAATTGCATCATATAAGAATTGATAAATTATTATCAATGAAGAAATAATCAATTCTTGAGTAACTATGATGTACTTGGGAGAAGAAGGAATATTCTCTTCAATTTGGATTTAGGAATCCAGATGGGTTTGTTAAGCTATGATCTTTAATAAACTGTGTGATTGTCTTCACTGAAATAGTTGTTATCGCCACTGTAGTTCAAGATTTATCCAGGTCAGGATTTAAAACACAATTAAAGTCTCAACCTATAATAATTTTATGAGTGTTCATACTGGAAATTGATGGAAATACATTTTGGATAAAATCTCTATCATCCACATTAGGCGCAAATATTTATCAAAATTACTTTAGATTTGAATGAATTACCCATCACCATGATACTGAGCCCATAATACAGAGCCACGGGTAGCAGCCTGTTTCTGATGCTACAATTCATTAATTTTCTGTTCTCCACTTCTCCAGATCAGAGATGAAGGGAGTGAAAGCCTATGTTAAAACTTAGGGTGCAAGACAGAGAATGAAATCAGGCCAGTCCACTACAGGAGGACTCCCAGTAATACACACTGACCTGATGCCAGCTGGTTGTACTGGGAAAGAAAAACACAAATACTGGAAAAACATTTAAAATTCATACACAGAAGGCACATCAGCTAGGAACTGAACCAGAGGCCGAGTGTAGCAATTCACGGCCACTCAACGTATCATATGAATTTCTAACACGTGAAAATAAAATAAACTGAGCTTCTTCTTTTTAAAAGGGCAATTTCAGGAACAGACCCTGGTGTGTTGAACGTGGATACAGAAACCTTTAGAAGTATTGATGTCATTGAGTGTATAAGGATTAGTTATATTTTTAACATTTTAAAATAGTTTTATGATATTTTAAAATACAAAGTACAGCAAACCCAGACATATCCAACAGTAATTTCTTTTGTATCATAAAGCACAGTATTTTTCCACTTAAACATGCAGTTTTCACACCCTGCTTAGTTCCAGATTCAGTGTTTTGTTCTTTTCTTCTTTTTTAGCCCCCCCAAACCTCCCTAATAAGCCCATCCTGATAGTCCTGCCAAGTGCCTTAGTGTGTGAAGGGGACACTGTGACTCTGAGGTGTCTGTCTAAGAGCAAAGTGACAGGGACACAACTGACATACAGATTCTACAAAGATGAGACACCTGTGGGTCAAGAAACTAAACAGAATAAGTTCACAGTCCAGTCAGCTCAACAGAGTGATACTGGAAGATATTGGTGTGAGGTGAAGGAAGAAGGAAAAGAGACTGAGAAGAAAGAAAGTGACAGCAAGCCGTTGACTGTAAAAGGTAAGTGTGCAGAAGTCTCCTCTTCAGGTCCGTGTCCCTCTCTGTCTGCTGACTGATGACACTTCCTTCTCTGTGTAATGACACCACATCTTCACCTGAGTTACCCAACAGTTTACATTAAGGAGATTGGCCAGAGCCAAACTTCAGGGTCCAGTTTGCAGCACCCAATGTCTCATTTTCTAAATAAATAGTGAGACATAAAAAAGGACATAATGGACATCACAGTGATAGTCAGATGTTTACAACATGAATCTTTGTCAGAATAAGAAGGTATCTGTGGAGGCTTTTAGGATTTCAAGGACTCCTGCTTGTCTTCATTCCAGTTATCAGTTTATTCAGGATGTTGAGTTTTCTTTCCTGTTCTGATTTCTTTATCCTTTTCGCTCTTCACCAGATTGTCGTTTATAATTTCTCCAGATGTAACTCTCTGTGTACTCTTTGTGCCTCGTACTGTATATTAGCCATGTTCACTCCTAGGGATATTTTCATTTTTCTTTTATCCCCAATAACCCTGTCAGCATGGGAAAGGGCAGACAAGACTCCAGTGTCATGTGTGCTCAGTAGTAAGCAATTTATAAAATGAACAGAACATTGAAATATGATAGTAACAGTTTTAAAAGCAAGTACAGTGATTTAGCAAGTTTTCTGTTTTTATGTTAAATATGAGTCACATGTGTGGCTTCTCTCTTTCTGTGTCCCCTAAGAACTGCCAGCTCACTTACCAGTAAAGTGCCTTATTTAGGAGACCCTAACTTCAATGACTGTATGTTTGTAATGAGTGCACCTCTCACAGTACCCAAGACTAAATGATTGTTGTTACATTTGTTTCATTTATTAACTGTTAAATTTAATCAACAGAATTAAGCATTGCATTCCTTGCAAACTCTAGCAAAGATTTAAACTTAACCAACAACAATAGCAAACACTAGCTCTGAGGCTAGGGCTCTGCACTGGCAATCGGAAGGCTGTCGGTTCGAATCCCATAAATTGCCAAAACAAGGGACTCTGCTCTGTTGGGCCCTTGAGCAAGGCCCTTAACTTGCAATTGCTGAGTGCTTTGAGTAGTGAGAAAAGCGCTATAGAAATGCAAAGAATTATAACAAGAGCAGGTGAATATTTGAGAGAACTTCCCAAATAGATGGATTATAACCCTCTGCTTTCATCTTGGCTGGCATCTTTCTGAGATGGGATACTGATGGCTGTTATTATAAGTGAATGCCAAGTGACTGGAGGAGTCCAAATGAACAGTTGGGGTTCCAACCAGGCCACCTCATTTAATTCAAGGCAAAAAAAATTCTTTAAAAGAAACAAACGCATGATGCCACAATCAGAACAACAACTAATAAGTTGTTTTAGCCAATCTTCGGCTTTTTAAAGGAAGTAACTCTGGAAAGCGGGTCTGGCCTAGGAGGTCCATCCTGCAGCAGGGTCAGTTCCAAAACTGATACCTTCCTCCTGGGGACGTCTGACTTTATGCAGCTCTTAAAAGAAGGGTTGGCCTTCTCTTGCTGATGAGGGTGGGGCCAATTGCCCTCATTGGCCATCTTCTCAGAGTTGGGGAGGGAAGAGACAATACTGTTAGCGACAGCACCCTCTCTTTTCTCAGGGTGGTATCGTATACCTGAGTTGAGCTGTAATGTGATCCTCAGATACCCATGTGTGACACTTGTCACAGCCGCTTCTCTCTGTCTAACTGCAGTAAAGTCTTGGCAAAATACATTATATATATATATATATATATATATTAAAGTGTCCATTAGGACCATTAGGACTGAACCTGAGAATCATTGTGTAGAGCATGTGAAGCACCTTTCTTAATATCAAACCTGCTATTTCATGCTTAAATTAAATACTGAATGAACACAAAAAGACCTACCATATTAATCACTTGTATTGATTTTTTTTATTGTTTATGGTTTTTAACATTCTGCAAGCTGAAGATGTCCTGCTAATTTCTTCCAAATCGAATTTTCTTAGCACAGCGATTAGAACCTTGGAACTTTATTTATTTATTTGACTTTTTACAGAAACTCTTTAAATAAGTACATAAAGAAGTGGATAAGTAAATAAATAAACATACACACAGACATTGGTCTGAACACACACTAGAATGACTACAAAGCAAGAAAATGAAAAAGAAAAAAAACTTCTGACTTGGCTGTCACAGTCACAGTGAGGCAGACATATTGCTGTTGGTATCCTTCACATCTTCAATTACTCTGTGATGGAGAGTGCTATTTTCTATGTTGTGTTATGATGGGCTAGTAACATCACTTCAGGAGAAACCCACCGAATCAACAAGCTCATTAAAAGTGTGGGCTTAATTATTGGATGCACTCTGGACCCCCTGGAGGTCGTAGCAAAGGAGAGAATGAAAACAAAACTGTGTGCCATTATGAACAATTCTGCACATCCTCTCTGTGACACACCAACACTCTGGACTTTTAGCCGACACATCATTCAGCAGAAGTGTGTCAAGAAGTCAATCAGCTAAGAATTGAACCAGAGGCCAAGTGTAGCAGATCACCACAACCCAACATATCCTTTCAATTTGTAACACATGAAAATAAAATGAGCTGTGCTTCTTCTTTTTCTTCTTCAGTCTCTGGAACAAACCCTGATGTGCAGAACATGGATACAGAAACCTATAAATGTGTGCATATCATTGAGTGTATAAAGGTCAGGAATTGTTGTTAAGGATTTGTTAACATATTTTTAACATATTAACATTGTTTTTTTCAAATACAAAGTATAGCAAACCTCTGAGCCCAGACATGTCCAGCAGTTAATTTGTTTTGGATCATAAAACATGGCCTTTTGACACTTAAACATGCAGTTTTCACGCCTTACTTAGTTCCAGATTCAGTGTTTTGTCATTCTCTTCTTTTTGTTCCCACAGAGCGCTTCAGTAAACCCACCCTGAGTGTCCTGCCCAGTGTCTCAGTGTGGGAAGGGGAAACTGTGACCCTGAGGTGTCTGTCTAAGAGTGAAGTGACAGGGACACAACTGAGATATAAATTTTGCAGAGATGAGACACCTTTGAGTGAAGAAACTCAACAGAATGAGTTCACAGTCGAGTCAGTTCACCAGAAGCAAACTGGAAAATATTGGTGTGAGGTGAAGGAAGAAGGAAAAGAGACTGAGAAGAAACAAAGTGACAGCTTGCAGTTGACTATAAAAGGTAAGTGTGCAGAAGTCTCCTCTTCAGGTCCGTGTCTCTCTCTGTCTGCTGACTGATGACACTTTCATCTCTGTGTAATGACGCCATATCTTCACCTGAGATACCCAGTACTTCACATTGAGAAATTTATTACAGCGCCACACTTTGATGTCCAGCTTGCAGCACCCAGCTTCTCATTTTCTAAATGAATAGTGAGACATGAAAAACAATGGAGTGGAGTCACAGTGGTACTCAGTTGCTTAAAGTGTGAATCTTTGTCAGAAAAAGAAGGTATCTGTGGAGGTTTTTAGGATTTAAGGGACTCCTGCTTCTTTTCATTGCAGTTAGGATGTCAGGATGTTGAGTTTTCTGATTTCTTTATTCTTTGCTCTGTTCACCAGATTGTCATTTTTAATTTCTCCAGATGTATCTGTCTTTTCACTCTTTGTCTTTTAATTATTAGCCATTTTCATTCCTCAGCATTTTTTTCTTTAATTCCCAATAACTCAGTCATCATAGTTTAAGGTATTCCCTTCAAAGTTTTCAGCTGTTTAAACTTATTAGAGTATTCAGATTTTAAATGTGATCTGGTTCAGTTTTCATATTTGCTTCTTTTTCTTATCAGAGGCTTCTTTTTTATTCCATACTTCAGAAAAGCCACACATTAACCTCCAACCAAATGCAATTCCAGATTTCTCCAGTAGAGAATGCTATATATTCTACTGATTATGGCATACCTTACACACACACACACACACACACACACACACACACACACACACACACACTCTGATCCTTTTAATATTTCTCACTGGCATCAGCCTGAGGAGCTTTACTTCTGTGAGAAGGAGTGGTGAAACCTAATGACATAAACAGTGAAATCTTCATCATTAATGGCAGAGTGATGAAGGAGACACACGTAGGTTTGAACAAGACATGGACATAGAAAACGTATTTGTATTTTAACACATTTGGTAAGTTTATAAAAGGTAAAAATATAAAGATGGCCACACACACATTCACATATAAAGCAACAGAGACACTCGAGCAGGCTGTGGGTATGCTTTCAGTCTTTTTTATTGGGAAAATCACAGATTATTTATTTAAATAAATGGAATGAGCACCACATTTTGCCAATAGCCCATCTTCTGCTCCTCCTGACCATGAATTGCATTGCTATTCCAGGAAGTAGAAAAAGATCTGCAACTCTAGAAAGTAATATGAGTTTTGTTATTTAATTGAAGATTAATACTTGTTATTTGTCAATAATCATTATTTGTCTCTTCTGAAAGTATTTGTGCTTGGAAAGTACAAGAGTGGAGTGTTCAGTGATTTAATAACCACTTTGTAACAGTCCTTATTAGGAAAAACACCATCAAAATAAGATTTAACTTTGCAGTGCATCCTCTTTTCAATATGAATTTGACAGATGCTGCTGGTTTTATATGAAGGCTCATAAGATGCCCCTTAAGAAGTTCTGTCCATTCTCATCTGTCTTTCCTGCCACATAACCAATAATAAGACTTTGTTAAATGGCTGTATGTTAAAAGAGATAATTGAAAGAACAATCCTCATATCTGTGTCTGCCACTGATTGTGATGAGCGTCGCTGTCTTTATATATTATATACTTAACATCATCCTATGCTCAGCCACAGTCTCCCTTTTGAGACAGTTAGAGACATAACCCCTCCAATGTGCCCAGAGCCATGTTGGAGTCCCAGGGTATCCTCTCTTTGTGCCTAAACTACTTTATCTTTCTCCTCTTGTTCCAAAAGAACAGCAGTTCTGTTCCAACGTTCTCATGTATTGTCAATTTTCTAACTTTATAAAGGAGAGTTTCCTCAAGACACCAACACATGAACCTCAATTTGTCTTTAACCCAAACCCCATTCTAGTAATCACTGCCCAGATCTGTGTTGGTAACTAATAATTGAGAACTAGGTTGACCATATAATGTTGTGCCCACCTTACTGCTTTGTTGGTGTAAAAGAATGAGTCTCAACACACTGAAAAGGTTTGGGGCAGCCACCCATATATTGTCCATGGCTGCAAAACGTTTAAAGAAAACACATGGATGTTCTCTGGTTGAGTTCCCAAAATGAACTGAACTGATCTGTCAAGATGGAGGTTTTATATGTTGGAAACCAGAAGTGATGTCATTAGACCAGAAAAGGAAGTGATGTCAGTCTGGGCGCCGGAATAGGAAGTGACGTTAAACCAGGCAGGTTTTCCCGTATTTGGTCTGCAGCGGTGGTTCTCAAACTGTGAGGTGGACCCCCCTAGGGGGGCGCGAAATAACAAAAAGCGGGGCACGAAGATGTGAAAAAAAGAAAACAAGAATTGAAAATATGAAAAATACATCTATTGAAACCAAAACAAATGAACTTAAACTACATTCTGATACTAGAAAAATAAATATAGAGTTAGATAAATGTTGATAAAAGTTAAGTAGGTATAATAAAATATGCATCTATGATATATCATTAATTAAAAAAGAACAAATTGGTATTAGTGGGCTCCTTTCAAAAAAACATTAGGGGGGTGCGATTAAAACTGTTATGAAAACTCGGGTCACAAATACTTAAAGGTTGAGAAACGCTGGTCTGCAGAGATAACAGAAAAGGTTTAGAGCACCCCGCCACCCTCTGGCCTGGCGGGTAGTCATCTCTACTTGGTCCACTCAGCTCGCTCCTAGTCGCATGTGTGTTACATTGGTTAGTGTCAAGATCATTCCACCATCACAGGATACTAGTTAGAAGAAATCACCAAGCGCATAGAATGCATGTTGAAATGATTGGCAGACACCCATGACCCCTGAAATATTTGTGCAAGGGAAAATATCAGGTGCATCTAGGATGGAATTGTTCTTCCTTTATCCAAGGTCCTCTATCTAATGGAGTACCTTTCTAGTTATCCAAAATAGACTTTCCCCCAGTTATTACAGCACATCTGCTTGTCTCCATTTTCAATCTGCATATCTCTACCCAGAAGGTGTTCCAGGCTGAAGCTGAATCTGTTCCAGAAGGAGCTCAAAATCTCAAAAAACATTTAGAAATTAAAGAGAACTGCATGATGCATACATTAGAGCTCCTTCAGCATTCTGCTGCACAAAGGTGTGGCACAGACCAGAGTAGACTACTACAACCAGTCTACCAGGGAGCAGATGAGTGATCCCTTGGGGTTGAAGGGTTGTCTTCTAATAACACTACACTTTTACTATTTTTATTTCATTCCAAATCAAAACTGAATTATAACAAATTTCCATTTTCAGTATTTGCAGCTGTACAATCTGAAATAAGTCTTCTCTCCAAAACACTAAAACTGTAAGCTGCAGATGCTGAAAACACACCTGAAGACATGAAAAAAGCTAAAGCATACAGTCAAGGTGTGGGACATTTTATTTATTTCTTTACCAGGTAATTGAGACTTTCGATAAACGCCCTACCAGACTAAAATATTTGTGCACTCCAAAACAAATGTGCTGTTTGACAAAATAGTTTTTTTATTTCTAAGTGAAGTTCACAGAGGAGGACCAAAGAGGAGGTTTACGGATGTGGTGAGGGAGGACATGAAGGCAGTCAGTGTGGCAGAAAATGACGTAAAAGACAGAGATAGATGGAGATGGATGATCTGCTTTGGTGACCCCTAAATGGGAGCAGCCAAAAGAAGAAGAAAACATAGAGAAGAAAATGAAAAGAGCAGACTGAGTGTTGTGTATTTCAACTTCCTATATTGCACCACTGGATAGAGAGAACAAAAATTAGTTTTGATTCTCTTTTGTCCATATCCAATTTAATAAACCCTTTTAATCCAGTTTTTGAGTCCTGGGGGACAAGCATTACTGGGTATGAGCCAAACGTGTAGTGTTTACTGCAAATTATAGTCCACACTTATCATGTCAATGTAAATGGAAAAAAATGACACAAAGGGATCAGATCAAGGATCAAACCACAGTCTGCTAGACCTAACAGCTTGACACACCTTTCTAAGTAATTAAGTTGAAATGGAAATTAAATATGTTTAAAAGATACAAAACAATAAACTACCTAAGAAAAGCTAAAGTCAGTACAAAATTAAATGAACTTTCTTTTGAACTGGTAGCTTTGTTTAACTGGTCCTGTAAGTTCAATGCCAACAGCTTTACACTGTAAGGCAGCACAAGATCTCATTTTATGCTCCTTTCTCCTTCTTTGTCCCTGTGCTTTTGTCAACCACATTTGAATGACTGAAGATCTTTACCAGACGATCCTTCCTTGGCCTTCCTCTTGTTTTCTCACACTAATTCGCTTCATGTTCTCTCTTCAGCTATGTATGTGACTTTGTCAGCTTCTCCTAGCACTTCTGTGAAGGTGGGAGACTCCATTAACCTGACCTGCACATGGGAAGGAAATATGAGCTCAACACTCATTTTCAGCTTCCTAAGAAACAACGAGACTGTGAAGAGCAGCAGTGACTCTGCAGTGTTTAGCATCAATCAGGCTGATAAAATCCACAGTGGGAGCTACATGTGTGCTGTAGAATCTTCAGGAAGAAGACAAACATACAGCAATGAGATTGAGATTGAAGTGAAAGGTAGGAAGAAACATTTAATATGGTGGGTCTCAACTTACATACGTGACAAAACAAAACTGTGTAGAGTATAAAGTCTGACTGTCTTATTTTTAAATCACAATGAAAAAATGACAATGAATTTCTTGTTGTTCTTCTTCACATCATCAGATTCTGCAAGTTCTACTAGGGCTCTCTAAGCTTTAGGTTCACCCAACAATCCCCTTTGTTAGCTCCAGATTTATGCAGAAGTTCAGCCTACAATAATTTTGGTCTGCTTTGTGTTAATGTTAAATTTTACTTATGTAACACCTGCACATCTTTTGTCACTCACACTCATCTTCTTTACTTATCTCTTCTCAATGGTAAACTTAAATACTGTTAACGAACTTGGACTTAAAGGAAGAATCCACCCAAAACTGATATTACAGGGTGGTCCAGATCTAATTGTGCAATTCTGCAATTTTCATTACGTTATAACTTATTAAGTTTATTACATAGAGAATTCACAAAAATTTCTTTTTGTTGCCGATAGATGGCAGCACCTGCCCTGCATTCGTTTATTACAAGATATTTCGAACAATTCTTTTGTCTTGCATTGTTTTCCTGCATTGCATTAAAAGTTGCATAATTAGATCTGGACCACCCTATATTTTAGTTGTTACTTAACCCCATGTAGTTTGGAGAGGTGGATGAAAAAAAGCTTTAATCTCATGTTTTTGTGGTGAAAAAAAATCTAAAAGGATTCTTATATAGTGGGACCCAGTGGTGACCAACACTGGCCAAAAGCAAACAATGTGAAAACAACCATGGGAAAAAGAAAAATCCTTGTGGAGCTCTTGTTGCATAATCCACATGTCAGTTATCCATTCATATGCTCACAATGTGCAAATTGCATGTGTTTTTTGTAAAGTTATTATTAATATTTACATCTGGAAAACTCTGTGTGAAATATAAACAGGAAAGGTGCATTTCCCATAATACAGTGATTTTGAACTCGATCACCTATGCAAAAAAATGTACAGGAGCAATTTAGACTTGACAGCAATGTTACCATGCGTGTGTTTAGGGTGTGGTGGATTGCCGGCTTCTTACTCCGGCCCTCACCCCCAGGCCGCCAGGAGGAGCTCTCCGGACAGCGTGGACGTGCCCTGAGTTCCAGCAGGGCCTCATGGACTTTGTAGTTTCTACACACAGCGCTGCTGGATACCTTGGGGGCCACCAGGCGTCGCTGTAGGGGGGCTCGTGGGCTCTTATGTGCCCTATAACCCGGGAGTACATCATGGTCACGTGACAGGAAGAAACGACATGCTCCCGGGTTGAAGAAAAGGACTGTTTACCCTGACCCGGAAGGAATAAGGAACTGTGGACTGTTGGACAGGAACACCTCCGGGTCAGGGAGTATAAAAGGATTGTGAGAAAGCCCAGACACTGAGCTGAGCTGGGAGGTAGGGTGGTGAAGTGTCTGGGCGAGGAGGAGAGTGTATTGTGATTAGAGAATTGTTGATTATTGAATATATGAGTAGTGTGGAGTGGTGGGTGCTTGGTGCACTGTACAAGAATAAAATAAAGAAATCTTGTGCTTTTGGAGTGGTACCTGAGGGTCCGAGAGGTGGATCAAGGGCATATCTGCTACAACCACAAGCTAAATAAGTACAGCAAATGTTATGTATCAAATGCTGTATTTAAACCAAAAACAGTGCCCAGAATATTATTCATGTCATGATGACTTTGTGTCTTTTCCTCTCCCCAGAGTCCCCACTTACCATTGTTTATCTCAGCGTTGGACTCGGTCTGGGTTTTCTAATACTTGTGCTGCTGCTGTTGCTGCTGTTTGCATGCCGCAAGACTCGAGGTGAGTGGACATTGGTGAGTTGCACTGAACTGCAGGCCACTGATTGTGCTAAATTGTTCAAATTGTTCAGCAAGCCAGCATTCCACCTGAGTGAAGGAGAAAGAGGCTGAAGAAATGGGGCAAACTGTGTCAGCGAAAACTTGGATGGTAAGAACATAAAAGGGTCAGGGATATGGAAAGACCTTTAGGCCAGTAGCTTGCAAGATAAAAGTAGGAAAAGATTATAGGCGAAACTAAAAGAAGAGAAGACAGAGATTGGCTTCATCACTTCCCAAGCTGCATTTGTCAGAGATCTGATCTCATCGGATATCAATGTTTAGTGCGCTGATTAGTAGTAAAGTGTCGCTCATGTACAATGAAGACATTTTCTTTTTTTTTCATTTTTTTTGCTGTTGCAGGTTTACCAAGCATTAGAAGTTCAAAGACTGGGTGAGTCTTTCTGATGACTACAAATATGACTTTATATCATAAGGGACCAACATACAAAGATGTTAGGGGTATTGGGACTTCTTTTGGAACAGATGGGACCTGTTCTGTTGAAACGAGTTACATCTGAACCGGAAAGGCACTAATATGTTGTGTAGACCCCTGAGTAGATTAATCATGGATTGTGTAAACTTGGGAATAGGGAGGCACGGAGTTTAGGACAAGCCAGATTTAGAACTGTACATGAAGGAACAAACAATGGTGTAAAGGCAAATACACACAGCAATGGAAAATCTAACCCAAAGTTTAAGTGCAAACGTGAAATAAGCAACACATTTAAAAATAGCTTGCATAAATGCCAGAAATATCAAAAGTAAAACATGCTTCTCCAGACACTGCATGGTCTATCTGCACACTGGACCCAATCCTGCCATTATGGTGAGGTTTAAACACCCTGACTGGTGACTGGAGGACCCCAGTTTCCTTTTATATGCACAACATTGTTGCAGTATCTCCTGATTCTAGAAGGTTACTAAAATGCATGCACTTTATTTCATTTTTCTTTCTCATCTTAATTGCTAGGAATACAGTTTTCAATTTTTTTGTGCAAGGAAATGAAAATGCATTTCTGTTGATTCTGAAGCACAATGCTGCGGTCTCTCAAATTCAGTGTTCTGGCTTTAAATCACACGCCTGGCCTGTTGCCTGTATGAATTTTGTTTATTCTTTTCTATGTCTTAGTGTTTTTTGTCTGGAAAACTTCAGTCTTCCATCCTGATGCAGTTTAGGTTGATTGGAGATTCTAAATTAGCCCAGTGGGTGAGTATTAGGTAATCGGGAGCCCGGGATTCCCGGACATTTTTAATTTCTGGGAATGAAACTGCTGTAATTCACGGGAAAATGGGAATGGCCAAGGTCGCATATATAGCGTGTAAAAGTGTAAAAATCGATGAAGAAATAACAGAGTTATAGTTGAAAATAATTGATGTTCTCGGTACCATCTAATGACGTCATCCGAAAATTCGTTCGTCGTCTGGTAACACAACATGAACAGACTGACAGCAGTAGTTCGGCTGCAACATCCACAACAACAGAACAAGGTGGAGCCATTGCTGCAGATTGCACTTCATCAGACAACAGCTTTGAACAGCAACTTGAAATTGCAATGCGTCAGTCTGTTGCATCCGCATTATCTGTGCCAAGAAACTTGCCATCACAGAATGATGACAAGAAACTGGATGCATCAGTAAAAGCTGAAATGACGGTGTTTCAGAGCAACGGCAAGCTCGGGCATTGTTTACAACAAGTGTATCAGTATCTGATGATTGTGCCGCCTACTTCAGTGAAAGCAGAGCGTGCTTTCTCAGCGGCTGGAGTTCTTCTGCACGAAGGTACGCTCTTGCCTGGACGACCGCACGCTGGACACGTTAATAATAATAATAATAATAATTCATTACATTTTTATAGCGCTTTTCTCAGTACTCAAAGCACTATCTATATAGGGAGGAACTGGGAAGCGAACCCACAATCTTCCACAGTCTCCATACTGCAAAGCAGCAGCACTACCTCTGTGCCACGTGTGAGGACATTGTGCTTTCTACTCTCTTATTACCACAACTAAAGATACATGTACTTATATGACAGCATGAACTGCTTGTAGATAAGGTTAGTCTTTTATTTGTGTCAACATATTGCAGTAATTTTATTAAAAATAAGTGTCGCTCGTTCTAAAACCATTCACATGTGAGATGCCCGTGCACTGTGTCATTCCCGGGAGCCCGGGATTCCCAGGAATGAAATGCAGGATTCCAGAATTCCCGGGAATGGATATACCCATCCGGGAATTAATTCCCTAGTGAGTATAGAAGTGAGCCCTGGAAGGACTGTCAGCCTGTCCTTGAGATTGGGGAATTTTCTGTTACTTTTCTAGCTCCATATACACACAACACTTCTTGAGTCATAAAGAGAAGCCACTGATTGGTACATTTATTAGTCTATCAAATAAAAAAGGTAAAAAAATGAAAAAGAAAAGAAAAAAGAAAAAACAGAGATGCTACAAAGAAGCAGAAACTCATGTGCTTTGCTACAGTGACCCCTGGTGGTCAGCTGCACACTTCAGCCCACAGTGCAGATGGCAGACGCAGCCTTCCCCTGTCCTCTGTGTATTTTACATGAATGTTAGCTTCAGTCAGCATGCTGTTTTAAGATTTGTGTTTCTTACAGAAGAAAAGAGAAAGGAGAGGATGTGATAACACCCAGTGAAGGAGCTAACCAAATGGATCCATCGAATAAGGAAGGTGGGAGAGCTTCCATCAGTTTATTGATTTTGAAATATAATTGTAGAATTTTATTATACTCATGAATATGTATTGTAAAGAATATTACTTTATTTTACTTTAATTCTTTTTATATGACCTTTGACTGCTTATTTGTACAGAGCTAATTCTTGCTAAGTTTATAAATGTGGCATTTGGCAAATAGGATGATCTTCATCCCTGAATTCTCAAACACCCTTAAGACAGAATAGTCTTCACATTAGCTTTTGGGCTGTTTGCTCACTGATTTGAAGAATGAGCTCCCCCTTTTTCAACTCCTTCCCTATCAAGTCCTGAAAGCTTCTTTCTCTTTTTTTTGGTTTTGAAATTCCAACTGTCTTCTGCAATCTGGCAGCTGCTGTATCTCAAAATATCTTGAAGGCAAACCTCTTAAGTTAAACCGGAGTGTGCACTCCATTAGTTACATAATTGCCACCCTTCTGCTTACATAATGAGGACTTTGCAGAATGTGTTCCACTTGGTGTCCAGAGTGTGCGCTCATCACCTTTCATAAACGGTGCCCCTAATGGACTGATTAGCTTAGGATGTAATCACCATATAGAATTTTTTTGGTTCAGGCATTCTGTACAGCCCATGGCAAGATGCCATGCTGGGTGATTTCCCATCCGCCACTGCTTTGCCTTCAGCAGTAGGAGTCAGCCCTCCAAAAGGGGCCTTCTAATAAAATTAACAACTCTCCAATCTCTTGACGCAGGCTCCACAACCTGCACAAGCCCAAAAAGTGTTGATGGCTTTTATATTTGATTACACAGGTATGGGAGAGAGGAAAACCCATCAAATGACAGGTCTATACTAACAAAACAAAGTTCATTTCATAAATAAAGGTTTACTTAAGAGTACATAAGAATAAAAATCAAAATAGTTGAGAAAGAAAGATAAAAGCAAACAAATCCAAATCTGTAATGTTAAAAATAGTACCTTTAAATGAGAGCAAAGTCCAATAACCAGAAAAACCAAAATGACCTAAAAAAGAGCTTAACTCAAGAGAAGAACAACAATGTCAAAGCAGCCCAGTCACATACTGCTGGCCATTAAATAGTGCCAAGTAAATCCCCATTTGAGCAGATAAAGGGGTACAACATACAATGCTCAAAAGGTGCATAATACAATACAATACAATTTATTGTTGCATAGCCCAAAATCACACAAGAAGTGCCGCAATGGGCTTTAACAGGCCCTGCCTCTTGACAGCCCCCCAGCCTTGACTCTCTAAGAAGACAAGGAAAAACTCCCAAAAAAAAAACTTGTAGGGAAAAATGGAAGAAACCTTGGAAAAGGGGACCCCTTTCCAGGTAGGTTGGGCGTGCAATGGGTGTCAAAAGAAGGGGGTCAATACAATACAGTACAACATACAGAACAGAACAAATCCTCAATACAGTATAAAAATAAAAATTTTAGAAGTACGGAGCAGAATTTAACAGTAGATGATATCACATAAGAAGATTTGGATTTCTTTAGAGTCCTGGAGACCACAACCATAAAGCTGCCCCCCCTATTGGCCATTCCACAATTAAGTCAGTGCTGGGCCAGCCAATCCGATGAAAGGACCTCTCTACCCGACAATTCATGCAATCCTCCATCAGAGATGACTTTACCTTAGGCAGGCAAAACCACTTGGCAGGTGGGCCGTGGCACCAAGTGCCACATTTGAGTACCGAGAAGAGAAACAGAATAGGTGAGGGTTAGTATCCAATTCTAACTATCACATTAATTCTGTTTTAGTGCTAATGACTAACAACAGAGATGCAGTCTGTACAGTTAATCAGCAGCTCTAGTCAGGGTGTGCTAAACTGAAGTTGTGAGTCTTTAGCTGGGATTTGAAAGCTGAGGCTGAAGGGGCATCTCTGATAATAGTAGGCAGACCACTCCACAGTTTAGGAGCCCTGTAACTAAAAGCTCGACCCCCCACTTTTATTTTATTAATCCCTGGAATCATAAGCAGACCGGCATTGTGAGATCTTAATGTGCACTCTGGTTTGTAAATCGTGATAAGTTCAGATAAGAAAGCCAGACCTTGGCTATTGAAGGCTTTATATGTTAAAAGGAGGATTTTGAAATCTACCCTAAACTTAACTTGGAGCAGGTGTAAGGATTTAAGAACTGGAGTTATGTGTTCGTATTTTCTTGCAGCAGTGTTTTGGATTAACTAGAAGCTGTATAAAGAACAATTTGAACATCCAGTGTACACCACATTGCAGTAGTCAATCGTACTAGAAATAAACGCATTAATTAATTTCACAGGATCATCTTTATTCAGAAAGCACCTTAATTTCCCAACATTTTTAAGATGGAAGAAACATGATTTGGACAACTTTGTAATGTGCGCTTTAACTGACATGCTAAAGTCAAAGATAACTCCTAGATTGCGAGCTGATTCTGTAAAATTAATGGCGATTCCAACCGAGTTAAATGTTGACAAAATATCGTTGCGATCAGTATCATTACCTCTAATAATTAACATCTCTGTTTTATCAGAGTTTAAAGACAAGTAGTTCTCAACCACCCACTCCTTTAACTCACTAACACAACTAATTAGACAACATCGGAGAAACTTCATTTGATCTAAAAGAATAGTATAACTGGGTGTCACCTTCATACGAGTTAAAATTAACATGATATTTTCTTATGACAGATCCCAGTGGAAGCATGTCAAGTGAAAACATTAAAGATCCCAGTACTGAGCCCTGTGGGACACCATAGCTCACTTCTATGTATAATGATGGAATGCTGCCAGCACATTTCTGTACATACTGGAATCGATTTGATAAATAAGAACTAAACCAGATGAGCACAGTGCCTGTGAGCCCAATGTCATTTTGTAGTATGTGCTGTAAAATAGAATAGTCAATGGTGTCAAACGCTGCACTTCAGTCTACATAACTAGCATAACAACAACAACAACAACATTTATTTATATAGCACATTTTCATACAAAAAGTAGCTCAAAGTGCTTTACATAGTGAAGAGAAGAAAAATAAAAGACAAAATAAAAAATTAAAATAAGACAACATTAATTAACATAGAAAGGAGTAAGGTCCGATGGCCAGGGTGGACAGAAAAAACAAAAAAAAACTCCAGAAGGCTGGAGAAAAAAATAAAATCTGTAGGGGTTCCAGGCCACGAGACCACCCCCTCCCCTAACATAAATGAAATAATCCTCTTTGTAGTTCGGGTTTTTCACGGAGTCACTTGATGCTGATGGTCATACAGACTTCTGGCTTTTAATCCATCCATCATTGTTGGAACATCATGGTGCTTTGGGTAGATGGTGGTGGCACACGCCACCACCAACAGGACACCGGAAAAGGAAACAGAAGAGAGAGTAGGGGTTAGTACAGATTTTGAATGAATAGTTATTATAATGAATTAGATATACAGAGTATCAGGATTAAATTCAAGTGAAGTTATGAGAAGGCCATGTTAAAATAATGTGTTTTCAGTAGTTTTTTAAAGTGCTCCACTGTATTAGCCTGGCCAATTCCTACTGGCAGGCTATTCCAGATTTTAGGTGCATAACAGCAGAAGGCCGCCTCACCACTTCTTTTAAGTTTTGCTCTTGGAATTCTAAGGAGACACTCAGTTGAGGATCTGAGGTTACGATTTGGAATATAAGGTGTCAGACATTCCGATATATAAGCCGGGGCGAGATTATTTAAAGCTTTATAAACCATAAGCAGAATTTTAAAATTAATTCTGAATGACACAGGTAACCAGTGTAGTGACATCAAAACTGGAGAAATGTGTTCGGATTTTCTTTTCCTGGTAAGGATTCTAGCAGCTGCATTCTGCACTAGTTGCAAATGATTGATGTCTTTTTTGGGTAGTCCTGAGAGGAGTGCGTTACAGTAATCTAGCCGACTGTAAGCATAAGAAAAGAAACAAATTTAAAAAAGAGGTAAAAACAACTAAAGGGATACATTAAATGAAAATACACTGGAGTCTGGGTTGAAACCCTGGCTGAACAATAATTACTGCAAGAGTACAGCTCTTTTCACGGGTTAACTGGCACACTTGCCTTAATGAGTTGATTTCTGTTTAGAAGTGTGGCGAGTGCATGGCTTCAGCTGGGGTAAAAAGGAAAGGAGCAGGTAAGAAAAGAGTAAAAGAAAGTGGGAGAAAGGAAACCGAGAAGCAAGCAATAAGTTTCAGCTCAAGAAAGGTGAAAGCTGACTAGGATGGCTAGAGCTCTACGAGGGGTTCTGGTAGAAGTGGAAGAGAGAGAGTGAGGGCAGAGAGCAAAATCAGCTTGGAAGAGTTGTCCAGATCTGCTGATGAATAAGTAAGGGAACAGTAAAGGCAAATTGGCTCCAGCAGTCCCCCGTGACACTGTGTTAGGATATAGCGGGTTGGAGAATGACTGACAAATTATTATTAGTATTATTTATATTTAGTTTATGTGTTGTTTGCAAGTTTCCATGATCTTTTGGCAAGCTCCAAAAATATTCCTTTTTATTTGTTCACGGCCAACTCACGAATAACCAAAAGTGGGAATGTGATATTCATGAATTGTTGAAGCAGGCTGGCACTGGCACCCTTAGCCCTAAAGAAGATACTCGGAGTCTCAGGATAGGCAACAGAATCGAGATTTATTGTACGGTGCACATACAGACTAACTTCTGATGAGAAGAGCGAGCAGCCATGGGCAGTTCTACATTTATTACAGTTCTTATCACACAAAACATTATTCATCATCATCTGACTCCTAACATTCACCTGCTCTAGTACTGCCCCTAATTGATTCCACCATTATTTCTCAGCTGAGGAGGTGTTAAACCCCTATCTGTCCATCATGTCTGTCTGACAAGGCCTCTCCTTACTCCCTACTAGTTTGGCGCTTGCTACCATTATTAACAGCCAAAGAGTTCACGAGGGGCCCATCCTTTTTCAGCTTTCCTGCACATCTAACCTTTGGATTATGAACTACTGGTGGTTTCTAGCTCACACAGAATAATAACAAATAACTAGGCATAAATCTTTTTAATCCTAACTCTTACATCTTAATGCTTAGTGAAATATAGTATTTACTTTTCTCGTGTGCTTATAATACTTTTCTAATACGCAGAGATTACCAATTTCAAGAATATATTTTTCTATATTTTCTGGAGAGTCAGTTGCACATATAAAATTCCTACTTAACAAAAACTATTTAAAACAAAAGGATCCTAACAGTGTTTGTTCATTAATGTTATTTATTCGTATGGAGAGTTGATAGTGGAAAGGAGGAAAACAAAAACTCCTGTCTAAAACTTTTACATTTTTAATTTATTTTAAACAATAAAGAAGTGCATTTGCCCCTCACTAACCATAACCATGAGGCTAGTTATTGTGTTGATGTGAAATGAAATTGTAAAGGTAAACCAGGTGGAATGTGTCATAAGTAAACCTCATGAATAATTTAATAGTAATCATTTAAACTGAAATTAACCACAATATAAATAAATAGAAGAAAGCTAATTATTGACAACAAAGGTAGAAATTTAAATAAAACAAACTGTAACCTCCTGCTTTTACACCTTTTACAGAGGAAAACACAGACATGTTGTACTCTGAGTTGATGGATTCTCCTAAGGCCAGAAACAAGGGTGAGTGTCGTCACTTGGCAATGCCCTACATAAACCGCTGATTTTCACAGCTGCTATTTCTTATTTCTTTTTTAAACAGGGCTGCCTCTTATCAGCAGCAGCCCTGCAAGATTGAATTCTGATGTTAACATCCATCAAGGTTTTTATTGTCCTTATGAATTTATCAGTCACTGTACCTTCACTATACTGAGCCTTTTTCTTCATTGCAGTGCTCCATTTGTATTCTGTTCGTTCTTACATCCAAGTCTAAAGACAGAAAAAGTAGGAAAACTTTTAACAATAATGACTACATGCCAAAACCAAAACCTAAAAACGTCCAAAAACTTTTAAATATTGTATTCAACTAAACTCAAACCAAAGCAAAAAATAAGACTCGTAACTATTATTTTTGTCTCTTAAACTTAAGTAGAACTGAAAAACACATGCAAATAAAAATGCATAATATTTACCATTAATAAAGTAAAGTCTGTTGTTAATTGTTTTAAATCACAAGAAAGAATACTTCAGAAGATACAAAAACCCAATGCATTTGTAATTATGTGCAAGTAAGCTTTTATAATATTGCATAACATGTTATGTTGCAAGGTAAAGTTGAACATTTTGCACCTGGTACAACCCAAATGATAATAACAATAATAATAATTAACTGCCTATTTCTGCTTATATATTATAGGCCTATGAGACAGTTAAAACCTTCTGATGCCTTACTGGTCCAGAACCCTGTTTTGTTACTCTTGGCAAACACTCATTTATTGGTGTGACTTCTAATCTTAGCGGTTGCAATCGTATGTATTTATGTGAAACTTCATCTGGCTCAACATTAAGATCCAGATTTCTTTTATCTACAAGTTTCCACAGACCCTGCTATTCAATGTTACTGGAGTTTCACAACCTAAGTGAACAAGTTAACATATTTTGTTTGCTCTGAAAGCTCTACTGAAACCTTTTAGATTGCCCCGTGTTCTATTTTTGTATACTTCTCCATGACCTGGATTTGGTTTAAGTGGATGTGAGAATGTTATATTCTGTAACATTGATATGGTGGTGCAGTACAAGCACTGATGGCTTGCAACAAGGAGACTGGGGTTCAAGTCCTGGATGCTCCCTGCATGAAGTTTGCATGTTCTCCCCATGTCCACATGGATGTCCATGTGAGTTTCCTCTCAGTGCTCCTGTTTTCTTCCACAGTCCAAAAGCATGTTTGGTGGATTAGTGATGCTAAATTTGCCCCTGTTGTGGGTGTGTGCATTCACCCTGTGGTGGGCTGGTGTCCTGTCAAGCTGTTGTTCCTGCCTTCTACCCAATGATTGCCTTCTGGCCCTGCTCTGGTTTAGAAAATGGATGTTCAGTTGGATGGATGTTCAGTCATTGTTTTGTTCCCTGTACTGTAGCTTAGTTCTGTAGCTGTTGCTTTGAATGTAGCTCATCGTGTTTCTTTGTAGACTGTTATATATTTTTTACACCTGGCTGTTCTAGATTTTCATTTTAAAGTACAACTAAAATATAAAAAAGAGAAAAAGTTGTTTTACCAAGAGGATAGAAAAGGCACACAACCCAAAGTAGAAAGAGACCAGTAGACATACATATGATTTAATAACCATGCCAAAGTCGAAACCAGAAAGCCAGAGAAACCTAGTACCAAAGGCAGAAATGAAATCTTAAATTCAAATTCAAAGTAATGTACATGCAACTCATGATTGGTATTGATTGTGTCTGCAGTCTCGAACAACCGGGAAAGATCCAGTGCTGACTTTTATACCAGGCGACTTGTGATGTCACCTGTCACATAATTCCTGGTGTCCCTGGCAGTGTGGTAAAAGCCACTAACAAACAAAGCACAAAAGTAGTTTTCTGACTACAGAATGGTTTGATGATTTATGGCTGGTGGCCCATTCTCTGCGTCAACTGAATATATTTTAATGCATCAAGCCCTCAGCAGAACGCTGTATTTTATCTCCCCTCTCCATCGTGGATAAGAGCAATTCGTTTAAAAACATGCTGCATATTTTCTGTGAGTGGACTAATAAAGATGCACCATTTGTTGATTTTTTTAACAGAAAATGCACAACACAAGAAGCCTGGCCCCTGCCATTCCCTAAAAGCCAACCTTTCCTGTTTCTTATAGATGAGGAATGTTCTCACCTATCACCTCCATTTCCATTGCATCTTTAGGTTTGCAACTGCCACAAAAGTCAAAACTGGCAAGGTAGGCAATGTCACACCAGTGTCACACCAGAACAGCACAATGCATGTCATACAGCCCATAGGACCATTTTACTGCTCAAAGGTTGATTTTTGATGGCTCATTAGACTTAAGAGATTCTCATTTATGATTCATTTAAGAATCAACTTTGTCACTGAGGTTTCTCCTAAAGTTCCTTAGCAGAAAGAGCTTTAGAGAGAAAGAAGACGTAAGGTAAAATAAGTCAAAATAGAATATTTGGTTTGAAAAGCATGCTATATTTCGTGAGATCTCTTTCTAATCTTGTTTGAATCTCTTTCAAGACTTATTATTGGACTGATGTCTTTATCCAAGGTGACTTACAAAATTTGAGATATGATTGGTTACATTGCTTTTGTATTCCCAGTTGAAGCACAGGTAGATTAAGTGAGTTGCTTATGGTCACGCAGTGGTGCTAATCATGGAATTTGAACCCACAACCTCAGGGTTTGACAGCCAAAGTCTTAACCACTATGCCACACTGCTTGCCTTTTCTTCTAGAATGAGTTTGATCTAATTGGAGCACAGCAATGTGAATTAGAACAACTAATAGTATTAATCAGTAGCAAGGGCTACAGCTTTGTCATCAGAGTAAAGTGTTTTATTGCAACAAACAACTCTCTGTAAATTTCACCATAAATTACTGAGTACACTTTTAATTGCAAAAAATGTCAAGACACTACTTGGAAAATATGAGCCCATTGTGTGACTTTGCCGAGATCTCTTCTGGAACTCAAGAAGAGACACTTGTGAGAATACTGGAGTATTTTATCTCGCGAGAAAAATCTTAGGAGCAGGAGAGAAAATAACACTTCTCCATTGTGTTTCTTTCTGATCTCATTACTCTCTAGGACAAACCAAAAAGATAGAAATAGATCTGTTTTCTCATTTTTCAATCCTATGGAACAACTTAACATAATGTCTACACTTGATTGAAAATAACCTAAATTGATTTAAACACAAAAAGACAAGCAATGAACTGCAGAATTAATTATAAAGTAATTGAAAATTTACATCAACTCTCAAAAGCACATGGACAGCAGTGAACTTAGATTGAACCAGTTATGACAGGTTCTCATAGCTCACTCAATAATTTTGTTGATGTTTTGTGATTATCAGTGCAGAATGTTTCTGTAAATTGGACAGAGTCTGAAATAAAGGAGCTGCCATCCATCCAAGTGAGTGAAGTTGATACCAGACGGCCATGTGCCACCTGCTTTATAGTTTCTGTTTTCTACCACCAGCTAACCTTGGCGGCTATAAAGCAATGCTGAAGTTTAAATGCTAGGTGGGTCTCCATCTGATGGAAGTTGATGATCAAAGAGCTTCCTGAATCAGTAATGATGCAGTAGCATATACAGTATGCTTAGAAATGTTTTGCTTAATTTCTGGCTGGGCCATGTCTCATAAATGTCTATGTGATTTAAGTACAACCACAGAAATTAAATGGCTGCTCACCAACATATTTCTAGACCCAAAACAATAAAAAAAAAAAAACAACAACAGGGGTTGCAGACATTTTACACATAATTCAGAAAATCTACACCTTACCTGGTATGAAGGTTCATGAGTGAACGTTATTGACTTGGGAGATTAACAGGTCACCCTTATATACGTGAAGGACAGAATCCTAGTGAAATCAAGGGGTGGTCAACGCAGGAATTTTCAGATGTCATATGAGTAAAAGTGGCTGGCTGATTACCTACCAAGGGTAGGAGAACCTAATGAAGTGACCACTCAGGATTTACAGTAGCCTCATTACACACTGTGACACCCAGAGTTTTATTATACCTTACAAAGTATCTATGATATAGTTCATGAAATCTAACACTATGAATTTGGTGTTTCCATCCTACTTACATACTTAGTTTTTGATATGAACTATAATGTGGCTATTTTTGGCATTATTATTTTTATTTTTAGGTGATTCTGCTGTAGAG